>NC_056729.1:1229479758-1229757258 GCF_019279795.1 Protopterus annectens | reverse complement strand
GCAGCAGGTAATTCACTTGAACATGATTTTTTTCTGAATCCCAGCCATTATTTTCTTCATTCACTTTGAAAAGTCTGCTCCTTTGTTTTCTTTTGGTTCATTCTCACTTTGTCACCTTTCTATGTTTAGTAGCAAAACATAGCTAGTTATTAAAGAGACACAATAAAAAATAATTGAATAATTAAACATTACAATTTTCTGAATGAATTCCTATTAATCTCCAGTCTTTACAGTCTTTGCCTTTTTAAATACTGTTTCATGACAGTCTGTACCAGTCTTTTTCATAACAAGGATTCACTTATATTTTCAGTACTAACTGATAATTAAAAATGATGGTACACATATTATTCTACTACTCAGATGTTTTTGCTAATTACTAAATACTCCCTTATATAACTCAGTCCCTTATTGTTTGTGTATAACATTTTAAAGGAAGCCACTTAGATATCTACTTCTGCTTTGAGAGTTTCATTGCTTTTCAACTTTCTCTAGATAATAATCTATCTACTCTACTTGTACTGTGACACCTTATAATTGATGGAACTATCTGAGATTTCCAGTTTTGTGTAGTTCTCTTGGCTACTAACATTATTAACACTGTACTCACTTTAAAATTAGACAATGTTTTATCACATCCCAGTACCATATTTTATTTTCTAATATGCAAATTCTTTTATGACCACTAAAACATTATATCTGCCAATTCAACTTTGAATTTTGCTAAACATGAACAAGACTAAAAAATGTGTTTGTATACATAGTACACTCTGTTCAGATCTGCAGCAGTGATCCTGTATATTCAGAATCCTTTTCATCAATCTCTGGGAAGTTATTTATGGAGGTACTTCCATGGAGATATTCTAAAACAGCATAACTTAATAGCATGTCAGAGTAACAGACACAGTCTCCTAGACTAGGCATCAGGCAAATGCTTTCCTATGCATTCATATCAGTTTTCACTTCCAAAAGTTGGCTTCTCTCTTCCCTGTTAGTTTCTGCTTCCTTTACCCTCCTTATTACTCTGAATAATATTCTCATTTCTCTCATTAGGGCTTTGTGCCCACTGAATTGTGCATAGCAATGGTTATCACACTCCACAAAGGGGGAGCCACCACGGACCCTGGGAACTACCGTCTGCAAGGCCATGGAATGTATCATCATGGAACTTATAAACAAAGACATTGGTAATCTCCAAACTCTGGACCCTACCCAGTTCGGGTTTGTAAAAGGCGGATCATGTCTCCTAAACCTGATAGACTTCTTTGAAGCAGTCACTAAAGCCGTAGACGAGGGTAAGGTGGTTCACACAGCCTATCTCTTGCCAAGGCTGTCGACACCATCCCCCACTCTGGAATTATAGATAAACTCACTAAACTAGGTATGAATCCCTATGTCACAAGATGGGTTGCCAACTGGCTCACTGACAGAACCCACACTGTGAAAGTTGCAGACTCCAAATCTGACTTCAGACCAGTGACAAGTGGAGTACCACAGGGTTCAGTCCTGGGTCCTCTCCTGTTTGGTATGTACTTCTCTGAAGTACGGGCTAACACAGACGGTCTTTGGCTAACAATGTTCACAGATGACTGCAAACTAGGAGCCATTATCGAAACTCCTAACGATGTGGACATCCTACAAAATGGCCTCACTGAGACAGATGCCTGGTGTCAAAGACATGGCCTCAAGCTCAATGCCAAAAAGTGCTTTGTCATCCCCTTTGGTAAAAACTCTGTAGCTATGAACTACCACATAGGCGGCAGTCTTCTTAACACTGAAAGTGTGATAAGAGACCTTTGGACACAGGTGGACAGTAGTCTCTCCTTTGATAATCACATCACCACAGTAGTCAGAAAATCCTTCTACATGGCACACCTCATCACAAAAGGTTTCTCATCCAGGAAAAAAGAGGTCATTCATTAGACCCATTATAGAGTGCAACTCCCCTTTTGGTATGTACCTCACCAGACATCTACAACAACTGGAAAGGCTGCAGAAATACCTCACAAAGATAATTACTGACCTCAAACAGATGCCCTATGCAGACCGTCTCAAAAAACTCCAGCTTTACTCCGTTGCATATCGCCTACTCAGAGGCAAACTCTGCCTAACATACAAAGCTATGTCAAACCCAGAGCTTTTGGACATGCTCCACTTAAAGAAATCCCAATCCCTCTGAGCTACATGCTCTAGGGACCTAAACCTGGTCACCACAATAAGCAGAACATGCTGGAGGGATAGATTCCTGTCCCAGAGACTCCCCATACTCTGGAACAAACTACCTATCTATATCAAACAAAGCTCCTCATTAGCACTCTTCAAGAAAAATCTTGGTAATTGGATGCGAAATAGGAAATTCACCCCGGGGATCTCTTTTGTGGCTTTGCTCGACAGTGGCACAGGAAAATAATTTTCTTGGATGGTGAAAGCCAGGGTACCTTTTTGGCTAGGCTTATATAGGCCCTAGAGCCAATAGCCTAGTACCTACCTATGAACCTATGTAACTACCATACTCTCCGTATTACTCTGAATAATACTCTCATTACTCACATAGCTACAAACTCTTACTACAGTTCTATAAACTTCTAAACCTAGGCACAGCACTATGCTGTCTGTCATCCTACCAGCCTTCTGAAAACACAGCTACCTCCAACTTCTTCTCATAATTTTTATACATAATTATTTACTTGACTGTGAGCTATCAAAGCTTATCTGATCTCCTGTTCCACATGCTTGCTTGCTTCTCTGAATTTAATCCATTGCGTATTTACATTATGCTTGTGAATGCCTTCCCTTTTCTGTATAGTTGTATGATATACTACTCTGACACTTTGTATATATAATCTTCTTTCTATGAACTATATAAATCATAATTATGCATTTTTTGTTTCTTTGTGAACTTATGAATTAGTACTTTGCAATTTTTTTTTTACTGTAGAGATTTTCTCCCCGGGCCTCCACTTAAAAAGGCCACTAGCTCAGTTGGATTTTCCCAGTCAACAAATGTCAAATAAATAAATGAATACATTTATTTACATTAAGATCCCTTAGTGCCTCATGCATTGTGCTAACCATCTCCACTTTAAGTGCAATATCTGCTCTAGCCTTTCAGTAGTAATGATGGAATTCATGGTAGGGTCCTGTTTAATAAATTACTTAACCTCATTGAACCGCACTTATTAATCCACCATATTCTTTCTGCACAAAACCCCATAACCTGTATTTCTGTTGCACCTGTTCCCATCTGTATCAGTCCTCATTCCATTTTATTTTCTCCCAGAATTACTTCAGTTTTCTTGTCTCTCCAAAGCATCAAATCTTTCTTCCTCTCTTTTTTTGACCAACCAACTTTCACCTTTAGGCAATAAGCTCCCGATGAAGCAATCTGCTGTCTGCATAACATACTGCACATAATAATAACAATAATAATAATAATAATAATAATAATAATATTATTATTATTATTAACAACACTACTAGAGTATGCATACATTTCATAGACTGTATCATCACATATGGTTGCTTTGCTTTCTTCTGATAGTGTTTACCTAAACTGAATGCCTGTCAAGTCTGTCCTCCTTTCTTGTTAATAACTTAACCAGTATTTTCCACTTTGCTTCATAAATTTCTATTGATAACAAATACCTTTATCTGAACTCCATCATATTGTGATACAAAGCATGGTACATGTAATCCACCCCGTTAGTCCAGCAGTGTTAATTTGTCTCATACACAAAACAACAGAGGAAAAACAAAACAATATATATCGCTTCTATTCTCTGAGCATCACCAAACCTATTCATTTTTATCTCTAGTAGTCTTCCCCTAATCTACTCTTTAAGAGTTCACACATTCATAGGTTTTTCCTAGCGTATTCCCAAACCAAATTGACAAATACATAATGTATTCAGCATTCCATAAACATAGTCTCTCTTTCTAACATCAACAATTTAACATAATGTACTGCCACTGCTCTTGATTTTATTTTATTCACCTTATAAGTAGAGAGCTTTCCAGTTTTGTCTGAAATAACCTACTGGTGTCTTTACCTGGATCAGTCAAGCACACCTGGACATCATCCAAAAATAATGATATTTTAAACTCCTTATAATTTATTTTACAGCCATTCAACTGAGATCTCCTTAACATTCTAGCCAAAAGCTCTAGATACAATGCAAAGAATACAGATGACAATGGACTGCCTCTAAATATTATTGACATGCCCACATATATTTTAATTCTAACCAATGGTTCTGAATAAATAGCCCTCAGCATTTTAGCAAATTCTAATGAAACCCCAAATTTCCATAAATTTTGAATCAAATAATATCACTCCACTCTATTGAAGGCCTTCTCATCATCAACACACACCTAAGACCAACAGTTTCTGTACCTTTTGTAAATTTTTTATTGACATGGCAGTCTTCAAAATGTTATCAAATATTTATCTCCCACTAACAAATTCACACTGGTTGCTCTCCACCCATTTTCATAGGTTCATAGGTTCATACTAGGCTATCTGCCCTAGGGCATTTATAAGCCTAGCCAGAGTGTGTTTGGCTTTCGCCACCCATTTTAAATTTATTTTGCTATGCCCTTTTCCGAGGTTAGTATACTGTGCCTCTGTCTAACAGTGACACAGAAGTGATACCCGGGGTAAACCTACGATCTCCCATCCACTCATCAAGATTCCTCTTGAAGAGAGTCAATGAGGGACTCTGCCTAACCTGGACTGGGATTTTATTCCAGAATGAAGGGAGCCTCTGGGTTATGAATCTGTCCCTCCAGCATGTCCTATTTATTTCAGTGCTGAGGTTCAAGTCTCTCGAGCGTAGCTCGATGGGATTTGGATTTTCTGAGGTGCAGCATGTCCATTAATTCCGGGTTGGACATGGCTTTATACGTCAGGCACAGATCGCCTCTGAACAGGTGGTATGCCACTGAGTAGAGCTGGAGTTTCTTTAACCGGGCAGCATATGGCATCTGTTTGAGCCCTTTGATCCTCTTGGTGAGGTACTTTTGGGGTCTTTCCAGTTGCTGCAGGTGTCTGGTAAGATACATCCCAAAAGGGGCATTGTACTCAATTATGGGCCTGATGAGGGATGAGTAAAGAGGCACGATGACCTCCCTGATCTAGATGTGAATCCCTTCATGATTAGGTGGGCTATATAAAATGTTTTTCTAACCACTTTGGCCACGTGGTTGTCAAATGAGAGATTGCTATCAACTTGGGTCCCCAGGTCCCTAATTACTTCTTCTGTACTTAATGGATTACCACCTATGTGGTAATTTGTGGGTACTTTGTTTTTGCCAAAGGGGATGACTATACACTTTTTGGCATTTAGCTTGAGGCCATGGCTCTGGCACCAGTTGTCTGTTTCTATGAGGCCCTTTTGGAGGATGTTTGTGTCGGCTGGAGAGTCGATTATGGTGCCCAGTTTGCAGTCATCTGCGAACTTGGTCAGCCACAGTCCTTCCGTGTTGGCCTGTACCTCCAAGAAATATATACCGAACAAGAGAGGTTCAAGGACTGAGCCTTGTGGGACACCACTTGTAACTGGTTTGGAGTCTGACATGGCTCCAGCAATTCTAACCATGTGGGTTCTGTCCTTCAGCCAGTTTGCAATCCATCTAGTGACATAGGGGTTTATATTTAAGCTGGTGAGCTTATCTATAATGCCCGAGTGGGGTATTGTATCAAAGGCTTTTGCGAGGTCCAGGTAGGCTGTGTGGACCACCTTCCCCTCGTCAATGGCCTTGGTGACTGTTTCAAAGAAATCAACCAGGTTTAAGAGGCAGGATCTGCCCTTAACAAAGCCAAACTGGGTAGGATCCAGTGTCTGTAAGTCCCCAATATCTTTATTTATGAGGTCCATGATGATCCTTTCCATAGCTTTACAGACCAAGCTAGTCAGGCTTATGGGGCGATAGTTTCCAGGATCCATTGAGGCACCACCTTTATGGAGAGGGACCACTGTTGCTGTACGCCACTCTTTGGGCACATATCCTGTAGTAAGGCTGAGATTGAACAGTAGTTTTATGTTTGGGTTTAGCTCTTCTTGGAGTTCATGTAGGATGCAGCCCGGGACACCGTCTGGTCCCATTGATGCTGTGTTTTTTGCTTTGGAGAGGGCGGCTCTTACCTGAGCATCTGAGATGTCAAGGGGGCAGCACTCTGCTGGGATAGATATTTGCCCTTTTGGTGGGGGGGGGGCGGAGAAGTTTGCGCTGAACCTGTCAGCTAGGATGTTGGCAATGTC
Organism: Protopterus annectens; assembly: GCF_019279795.1. NCBI lineage: Eukaryota > Metazoa > Chordata > Ceratodontiformes > Protopteridae > Protopterus > Protopterus annectens. The sequence goes on along the minus strand of NC_056729.1, from coordinate 1,229,751,001 downwards.
TGTGGGTTCAGTGTATTTTTTGTCATTTTGAACTAATTCTGAGCATATCTGGGAATTACCACCCAGGTTCCTAACATAACTAAAGAAAGCCTTGTGATTATCCTTAGTGTCCTGTGCAATATTTCTCTCGATGCTGGCCTTAGACAATTTTATGAGTGCCCGTAGTTTTTTGCTAATACTGATCAGTGATGCCTTCCCTTTTTGGTATTTTGCTCTATCATTTAGTAGCTTCCTCCTTCTATTGTATAGTTTGTTTATGGCTGGGGTCCACCAGACAGGACGTCTGCCTTTGGAGGATTGGGTCTTGGTTTTATTTGGGATCGCATGATCCATGCATTCCTGAAGGTGTTCATAGAATGCGTTTATAAAGGATTCTGCGGTCTGGGCCGTATTTTTCACAGCCCGGGGGCTTTGAAGGATTCCACCTCGGTTTTGAGGAGTGTGAAATTTGCTTTAGAGAAGTTTTTCACTGTGGTTTTCTGAGCAGGGGGTGGGGTCGGGATGTGAATATCCAGTGAGATTAGTTTATGGTCTGATCTTACCAGTGAGGGATACACTTCTGGTCTGGAGCATAGAGTGCCCATGTTGGTGATGATCAGGTCCAGTATGTTTTCCCCTCTTGTGGGAGTGGTAACAAGTTGCTCCATAGCATTTGAGTTTATAAATTCTAGGAACCTTTGGGCTAGGGTGTTGGAGCTAGAGTAATGCTCCCAGTCTATGTTTGGGTAGTTGAAGTCGCCCAATATAATGGTGTTTGGAGAGACCTTCATATTTTCCAGTGTTCTCAGAAAGGCCGAGTGGGGTTCCTGGGTTTGGGAGGGTGGTCTGTAGCAGGCTATAAACTGGAAGGCAGTTTTACCCACTGTTAGTTGCACATGGATAGTCTCTGATGCTTCGTGCTTTGCCACCAACCTGGAGGTGTGGGTATCTTTGATGAATATCGATACTCCCCCTCCTTTTGTGGTTTGGTCCAAGTTTTGGGGCCGAAAAGCATGGTATGAGGTATAACCTGGCAGTGCTGGGGTGCTCTCGGGAGCCCTGAACCAGGTTTCTGTTACTGCACAGATATCGATGTTTTCCATGCTAAGGAGAGTTTCGAGTGCGTGCATCTTGAGGTTTAGACTTCTGGCGTTGAGTGGCATTACTCTTAGTTTTTTATCCCTTGTGATACCTATGGAGGTGGGTTTGTCTTTTGAGCCTTGCCTAAAAAAGGCACTATGGGGGTAGCAAGAGCCTTTGCCAATATCCGAAAGCCCAGGGGTGACAGGTGCAAGCCGTCCCTAGTGAAGCATCGTGGCTTGTCAAGCATATCATCCCAAGCTGACAGGCATTGGATCCCCTTTGAATGACACCAGTACTTAAGCCAATTGTTGAAATTAATCATCTTGTCTTCATATTGTGGCATCATTCTTGGTGAGTGTAAGATGCTACTCAAGGTCAGGGTCATACCGGCCTGGGCTACATGCTCAGAGAGCTCCTTTATGTCTCTTTTCATGTAGTCCAGGGAGGTACGCCTCAGGTCATTCACACCAGCATGGACAATGACTGAGTCATATTTGTACTTGCCTTGGAGTGACCTGAGTGCTTGTGTTATGTGGCGGATCCTAGCGCCCGACAGGCTGCTCACTGTGACCCTCTCTTTGTTCAGCCTGGTGAGCAGGACGTCAGTGTGCCTGACGATAGAGTCACCTATTACAAGTGTATCAGGTGTGTTGTTTAGTCTTAAGGGCTGTGACTGTTCGGCACACTGGCTTTGTGAGATATGTGTTGCACGTGTTTTGTTTTGGGGTAGCGGTTGCTTGGGTGTCTGCTTTGGAGGTCTCTGCTGCTTAGGCAGATCTTTATTTAGAGCCTCCAAGTATGTTTTTCTGTGATTATGTGTTTGGTTTGCTGTCGTGGTAGGTCTATGTGAGACTGGAATTGTAGTGAGTGTGGTTTCCTTCTCCTCCTGACTGGTTATGCCAGTACTGAGTTGAGAGAGCTTAGCCTCCAGTTTGGCTATATGGTTGCATCTCTCACATGTGTTGGAATTTGTTGGGAGGAGGAGAGGGTTGTCTGTGTACATGAGGCAGTTGTAACATTGCCTCAAGATTCCCAGATTCACCAGCTGGACCGGAGAGGAGATTGACAACTGACCTTTGGACATGCTAGAATAATATTGGGAATTCCTTAATAATTGAAAACAAGGGCCAGTGGGGAGTGAGGGTGTAGTGCTTTTAATTTTTAGTGCTGACTTATATAATTGCTTTAGCGAGCAAGTGCCAGGTAACTTAAGTGCAATGTGTTACAGGTAACTTAAATGCAAAAGCGACAAACAGTAACTTTCTTTCAAGTGAAACAAGGAAATAAGTACAGTAAGCAATGCAAATATCACTAGTGATCCACAGAAGCTGAGAAGCCGCGTATTAGGTGGAATTAGCGTTCCAGGAAATAACAAGCAAACAAACAACAAGCATATAAACAAAGCTAGATTCAGCAGGCCTGGATCTAGTCTATGCTACAGCAAGCAAGGTGTACCAATTTCAGTAAGATACAGTTCAAATATTCAGGCACTATAAACCTTTAACCAGAAATTCCCAGCTCAGAAGGGCAGAGTCCAGCCTCTTCTCCCACAAGAGTGCAGACCACGAACCTTCTTAATGTAAAATAACTGGCCTAAAGCCCAAGTGCTTAAACCAGAACTAATACACTTTAAGAATAACAGACACTGGGCTCTCAATCAGCAGTTCCCAACTTAGAAGGATGAAAGCTACCTGTCCTGCCACCACAGTGCATGCCACAAACCTTCCTAATGTAAAACAACTGGTCTGAAGCCTAAGTGCTTAATCCAAAAGACTTAGAATGATAGCTACACTTTAATCAAGTTACTACCAAGCAGTAATAAATACAATTGAATACTTTAGAGAATGCCTGGATTAGTGCTCAAGTTACACAAACAAAGCTAGATCCAGCAGGCCCGAATCCAGTCTATGCCACAGCAAACAAGGCGCACCAACTTCAGTAAGAAGCAGTTCAGATATGCATGCACTATAAGCCTTTAACCAGAAATTCCCAGCTCAGAAGGGCAGAGTCCAGCCTCTCCTCCCACAAGAGTGCAGACCACGAACCCTCTTAATGTAAAATAACTGGCCTGAAAGCCCAAGTGCTTAAACCAGAATTAATACACTTTTAGAATAACAGACACTGAGCCCTCAATTAGCAGTTCCCAACCTAGAAGGATGTAAGCTACCTGTTCTGCCACTACAGTGCAGACCACAAACCCTCTCAGTGCAAAACAACTGGTCCGAAGCCCAAGTGTTTAAACCATACTATAGTTGCCCTTCTTACCAGAATTTCTATAAATAACTTGCAGATATGATTTAACACTGACATTGGTTTGTATAGTGATGGCTTGCTAGAAGCTATACTTTCCTTTAGTATCACTGTCACCACAGGCCCCATCCAGTGACACAGGAATGTGTTTGTTTCTAATGCTGTTTTATAATGCTGCTTATAATATCGACAATGCTTGTACTTTTTAATTTAGAATACCATCACTTCTTAGTGTCTTTATTCTCATCTGATTTTTACAAATCTCCTTAAGTTCCTCGAAAATAAAAGAGGCCCCATTATTGCTCTAGCTTTACGCAAGTAAGTCTTGTTAAGCTTGCAAAAATCCCTAACATCGTGTTCTCATTTACTCTTTTTTGTTTTTTGCAAAAAAGTCTCTAACCTTGTGTTGATATTTACTCTGTATTGTGTGTGATTTGTGTGTGTGTGTGTGTGTGTGTGTGTGTGTGTGTGTGTGTGTGTGTGTGTGTGTGTGTGTGTGTGTGTGTGTATTTTACTGTCAGTGTCTTTTGATAGTCTAGGGAATTATAAAGTTACTTATCCTTAAGCAATTGACACATAAATTCATATTTCTTCCCTAATAAACCATCCGGTTCTTGCTTCACCTTTTTCTGTTTCATGTCTCACCATTTCTTCACCCGCCCCTTACAATTTTGTTGGGTATTCTCCTGATCTTCCTCTCTCATCATTTGCATAGTGTTCATCTTTATCACTGTGTTAAGCTTTGTCTTGATTTTATCACACATTGTCATTAACTTCTGTTTATTCACCCCAAAAGCCCCCAGTTCATTGGCAGCAAAACTTTGTACTTGTCACCTTCACACTTTAAAAACACAAAGGATTCTCTGCTGTTTCTTTAAATTTGGAGGTACTGTAATTCACATGTTACATTTAAGAGGACATGATCTGAAACTATTGTTGGATGCACTTTAAAGTTCTTAACTATATAAACATGTTTAGCCATTTTATATCTATTGCCTGTGCAAGATCTTGATATAAATTGTGTGGGCTTTAATGTAATGTCGCCAGTTGAGGTGAGCCCCATTATTGTTATACAAATTACATAAATTCCTACTTTCTTCCCCTTCTGAGAACAAATGATATTCTAGCTCCTCCTTTGCCATATTAGTCACAACATTCAGGTCCTCCATATATACTACAGTTTCCTCCTAGAATGCTATTGTACTTAGAAACATAGGAATAATACCAGGCAAGTGATCATGGGGGATCATAGGATGCCTAACGATTTACACCTTTAAGCAGACAAACTTAAAAGTTTTTGCCACCCTTGTCAAGCATTGCATACTGCATTCCTCCCAAAATCACACAGGGCCTTACATGATAACCCTGGTATAAATTTGAGTCTACCCATCCAGTCATCAAGACTAGACATAAAAGTACCCAATGAAGTAATTTGTTTGACTTGTATTGACAACGTATTGCTTAGTATGAGAATATGTTATGTTAGGAACATATCCTCTAGTGACTCTTGTTTATGTTCTGGTGTAGATTTAGATCCCTTAATGCAGGTGCTTGTAGAGGCACTGGTTTTATGAAGAAATAGAAAGTCATATAGGACTGTGTTTTTCATGGCTTGAAAAGCTAGACACAGGGCACCTTGCTATATGCTGTAGGATGCTTAGTAAATGGAGAGTTGCGCTAATCTTTTGGAATAGCTGAAGGATTTAAGACCTTTATTTTCTTGGTTAGAAATCTTTGGAGCCTATCCAGTTGAGTGATATGCTTGGATTTGTATATACCAAAGGGGCATTGTATTTGATGACAGGCTTGATACGGGGAGAATACAGGGATAAGATGATTATTTTGGTCAAATGAAATAGAGTTGTCCACATAAGTATAGTAAAGTAATGTCTTTTGGATTTTCCCGGTTAGGGGTCACCACAGCAGAACGCCAGTCCGCTTATGATTGGCAGAAAATTTTTATGGTGCAGAGGTGCCAGCCTGATACACAACCTTCAACAAAGGCACACCCATTCACACACGCACCTACCTGCATGTCTTTAAATGTCACTTGACCATGGAGAGGATATGCAGACTCCACACAGAAGGCGCTCCAGCCGAGAATCGAACCGGAGAACCTCTTGCTGTGAGGTAACAATGCTAACCACTGCACCACTGCGGCCTGTTAGTTGTCCACATAAGTATCCAGGTCACTTAAGTTCTTAGGTGGTAATGTTGAGCAGATCTTCTAATTTTTTTTAGCTTATTTAGTGCTACAAGCCACAATTTCTGCACTATCTAGGAGCCTTCTCCAATCTCTCTTATTTTTTTTCTCCACCACTCACTTCATCTGTACCTTTTGGCTCGTACTTTCAGATGTTTCTTATAGATTCCCATGGACCAGTAGATGCCTTAAATCCATTTGAGGAAAAGACTTAAAACACCTTTGGGCTATATGGTTTAGTTTCATAGTTTCATAGTTTAGTACTAGGCTATCTGCCCTGGGGCATTTGTAAGCCTAGCCCTAGAGATGTGGCTTTCGCCACCCCATGTAGTGGTACTAAGGTGTACAGAATAAATTAGAATACTGTGCCTTTGTCTAGTAGTGACACATTGAAGACCCCCTTACTTATTAAAATTAGTTTACTGTGCCTCTGTCAAGTAGCGACACAGGGGTGACCCCCGGGGTAAACCTACGATCTCCCATCCACTCGTCAAGATTTCTCTTGAAGAGAGTCAGTGAGGGGCTCTGCCTAACATGAACTGGGATTCTGTTCCAGAGTATGGGAAGCCTCTGAGTTATGAATCTGTCCCTCCAGCATGTTCTATTCATATTTGTACTGAGGTTTAAATCTTTGGCTCTTGTGGTTCTAATGGATTTGGATTTTTTGAGGTGGAGCATGTCCATGAATTCCTAGTTGGACATGGCCTTATACGTCAGGCACAGATCACCTCTGAGCAGGCGGTATGCTACTGAATAGAGCTGGAGTTTCTTTAGCCTGGTAGCATATGACATATGTTGGAGACCCTTGATCCTCTTGGTGAGGTACTTCTGGGGTCTCTCCAGCTGTTAAGTGCTGGGTGAGGTACATACCAAATGGGGCATTGTACTCAATTATGGGCCCAATAAGGGAGGAGTATAGGGGTACGATGACCTCCTTTGATCTGGATGTGAACCCCTTCATGATAAGGTGGGCAAGGTAGAAAGTCTTTCTAACCACTTTGGCAACGTGGGTGTCAAATGAGAGGTCACTATCAACTTGGGTCCCCAGGTCTCTGATTACTTTTTCCGTACTCACTGGGTTACTGTTTATGTGATAATTTGTGGGTACTTTGTTTTTCCCAAAGGGGATGACTATACATTTCTTGGCATTCAGTTTAAGGCCATGATTCCGGCACCAGTTGTCCGTTTTGGTGAGGCCTTTCTGTAGGATGTATGTGTCAGCTGGTGTATCGACTATGGCGCCTAGTTTGCAGTCATCTGCGAACTTTGTCAGCCACAACCCTCCCATGTTTGCTTTCACATCTGAGAAGTAAATGCTGAACAAGAGGGGTCCCAGGACAGAGCCCTGTGGGACACCACTTGTGATTGGCTTTGAGTCTGACATGGCTCCCGCAATTTTGACTTTATGGGTTCTGTCCTTTAGCCAGTTTGCAACCCATCTTGTGAGATATGGATTTACATTTAAGCTGTTTAGCTTGTCTATGATGCCTGAGTGGGGTATTGTGTCGAAGGCTTTAGCCAAGTCCAGGTAGGCTGTATGGACTGCCTTGCCCTCATCAATGGCTCTAGTGACTGTTTCGAAAAAGTCAACCAGGTTCAAAAGGCAGGATCTGCCCTTTACAAAGCCGAACTGGGTGGGATCAAGTGTCTGTAGGTCCCCAATGTTGTTATTTATGAGTTCCATAATAATTCTTTCCATAGCTTTGCAAACCAGGCTGGTTAAGCTTATGGGGCGGTAGTTCCCAGGGTCTGTAGTAGAGCCCCCCTTGTGGAGTGGGACCACTGTTGCTGTACGCCAGTGTTCAGGTACATATCCTGTAGTAAGGCTAAGGTTAAATAGCATTTTTATATGCGGGTTTAGCTCCTCTTGGAGTTCACGTATCACGCAGCCGGGGATACCATCAGGTCCCATTGATGCTGTGTTTTTTGCTTTGCTGAGGGCAGTTCTCACCTGGACATCAGAGATGACAGGGAGGTTACATTCAGTTGGGATAAGTATTTCTTCTTTTGGAGGTGAGGGAGGAGAGAAATTTGCACTGAACCTGTCTGCCAGAATGTTGGCAATATCTGTGGGTTCGGTAAATTTTTTGTCGTTGTGTACTAACTCTGAGCATATCTGAGGGTTTCCGTCCAGGTTTCTAACATAACTGAAGAATGCCTTGTGGTTATCTTTAGTGTCCTTGGCGATTTTTCTCTCAAAGTTGGCCTTGGATGTTTTTATGAGAGAACATAGCTTTCTACTAGTGCTGATCAGCGATGCCTTCCCTTTATGGGATTTTGCTGTCTTGCAGTAGCTTCCTTCTCTTGTTATACAGTTTGTTTATGGCTGGGGTCCACCAGACAGGAAGCTTTCCTTTGGTGGAGAGTGTCTTGGTTTTATTTGGGATTGCTCGATCCATGCATTCTTGGAGATGTCCGTAGAAAGCATTTATGTAGGATTCAGCATTGTGGGATGTGGTTTCCATTGGCCCTGTGGGCTTAAATGATACCATCTCAGTCTTAAGAAGTGTAAAGTCGTTTTTTGAGAAGTTTCTCACTGTAGTCTTTTGTGCTGGGGGTGGAGGTGGTAAATGTATATCCAGGGTGATTAGTTTGTGGTCAGATCTCACCAGTGAGGGGAATACTTCCGGTGTGGAGCATTTTGTCCCCATGTTTGTGATGATCAGGTTTAGTATATTATCCCCCCTTGTGGGAGAGGTGACTAGCTTCCTGCTACATTCCTCACATTGCAATCAGAAACTGCACTGCGTCTTTCCTCATATCCAAACTGTTTTTTTTATAATGACTACGGTCATTTGTCACCAAATTTTACAGTTTGCTTGCTTTCACAGCAATGAAACACTGCTTCCATTGTCCAAGTTTTTGTATCTTACCACTTCTATAATATTTTAATAAAAAGTTATTGGTGTTTCCCAAGGTTTTTTCAGATGTTCTTCAACTTATGTGATTTACAATGCTTTATGCACAGTGTGTGAAGTATTTTATATTGGGAAAACAAACAGAATGTTGAAAATCCAAATTTATGAGCATGTGAACGATATCAACATTAAAAGTAAGATGAGTGCATTGTAGAAACATGCAACATAATGTAGGAACGTGAACATATAAAAGATATCAACATTAAAAGTAAGATGAGTGCATTGTAGAAACATGCAACATAATGTAGGAACGTGAACATATAAAAGATATCAACATTAAAAGTAAGATGAGTGCATTGTAGAAACATGCAACGTAATGTAGGAATGTGAACATATGAAAGATATCAACATTAAAAGTAAGATGAGTGCATTGTAGAAACATGCAACATAATGTAGGAACGTGAACATATAAAAGATATCAACATTAAAAGTAAGATGAGTGCATTGTAGAAACATGCAACATAATGTAGGAACGTGAACATATAAAAGATATCAACATTAAAAGTAAGATGAGTGCATTGTAGAAACATGCAACATAATGTAGGAACGTGAACATATAAAAGATATCAACATTAAAAGTAAGATGAGTGCATTGTAGAAACATGCAACATCATGTAGGAATGTGAACATGTGAAATATATCAACATTAAAAGTAAGATGAGTGCATTGTAGAAACATGCAACATAATGTAGGAACGTGAACATATAAAAGATATCAACATTAAAAGTAAGATGAGTGCATTGTAGAAACATGCAACATAATGTAGGAACGTGAACATATAAAAGATATCAACATTAAAAGTAAGATGAGTGCATTGTAGAAACATGCAACATAATGTAGGAACGTGAACATATAAAAGATATCAACATTAAAAGTATCATGAGTGCATTTTAAAAACATGCAACAGAATGTAGGCACTTAATTGTTTCACATTATAAACTTTGCTGATATTTAAGAGAGAGGTGGAAACAGAAATTTACATCTGCTGTGGTAGGGGTAGAGAGGTCAGGGCATGGGGGGAGGGTAGCTCTATATTTATATGAAGTTTCTATTTTTGGGAGGGTTGGTCCACAGCAGCTTGTTGACTGGGGAATGGGGATCATAGTTGGAAGTGAAATGGGGAATGAAAGTAGACAAGCTGACGGTGCAGACATCAGTAACTCACCATAATTATGACTGAGGTGCACTCTGAGGTAGTTTTATGTCCCTTGGTAGGTGGCTCAGGCAGAGAAGGATGTGTTGGAATGTGCACAGTTTACAACAGTGGTTCAGGTCCTTAATAATTGATACAAGCCATTTGTAACTGTATGGGGCACATATTGGTTGTACTTGTTGGGCACAGGTCAGTGTTAGCTGATAACAGGTTATAACAACACAGCCTGTCTCCATGTCAGCCTACTGCACCACTATGAGCACATGGCCTGTGATACTGGGGTATGGCAGTCATGATACCTTTTGCAGCCTCTTCTGCTGCATGGGTGAAGGGCCAGTACAGATGATGTATACTTATGTAATCTCACTGATCATAGGTGAATGTCCAAATGTACACATACATACATAGCACCAATGAAGTGGAAACACTTTGATAATTTCTCCCTGGTACAGACCAATATGCTATTGCAGACTGTCTGTGAGTGTGGGCAGTGGAGAATTAGCAAATACACATGGAACATGCCAACTGGGCAAGCATGGACTACTAACCCAGTAGCAGGAGATATACACAGTAGCATTAACCCATCTCCCACTCCACAGTAGTGTATGTATTGCAGGTGTAACCAAACCCGTCCATTTGTCACTGCAATTGGAGTACACAAGTACGCATTCCCATGTAGGCAGACAAGGGTGCAACACAGAGATACCTCCCTATGTAACTTCTGCCACTGAAACTGAGACTGGGCCCAACACCCTGATTGGCCAGCAGCAACAACTGGGAGTTAAAGGGGGTCGGTGCAGTACACTTAGAACCTGTGCTGCAATTAGGCTTTGTAGACACCTACCAGATTACAAGCATATGGCAACTCCAGGGCTGTGTTAACTGCAGATATTGAAACCATAGCGGAGAGGCAGTCAGAGAACTGTGGAGTGCAAAAAGCTGTACAGGGCCACTGTGGCAGGCAGTGCTACTTCACAGGGTGCAAGACAAGGTGGTGTACAGCGAGTAACCTACTGTCTGGAAGGGACTTGCTCCAAGGCTGGTTGTACATCCTGTTCCCAGCTAGACTGGCTGTGATGGATACTGAGAGGCCATCAACAAGTGTTGCTACCATGCTGGAATCTATGTATCTGTATAGCCCCGGTCTGCTTGGTAACAGATACAGTACAGTGCCCAGCCAGCGTGGCAAACCAATGCTGGTGGTTGAGGGGTACCTCTACCATTTGGAGCGTGAAGCACCACCAAAATGGTACTGGGCATGTATCGAGCCGAGAGTAAAGGCGTGCAGAGGATGTGCCATCACTGTTCGCCAGGAAGAGGGGGAAAAACTGCTGAAATCACTGCCACACCAGCACGGCCCAGATGCAACAATGGCCCAAGTGGCTACACTGCGAGCAGAACTGCGGCAGAGGGCGGTAACCGATAATGAACTGCCAAGCTTGGTAATGCAGAGTGTCCTAGGCACAGCAGATGACAACATACTACAGGAGATACCTTGTCGTGTAACCCTTCATCGAAGCATAACCAGGGTACAGCAGAGGGCACGGGCATCCATGACTACACCTCCAGCAACACTTGCGGATATTGATGTCAGCCAGTATCCACTCCGTAGTGGCAGCTTCATCCTCCATAGAAGGTCAGATATGGATGGGACAGATTCCTTGCTACTACTTACTACAACACAAAATTTGACCAATCTGTGCAGGTCTGACATCATTCCTGGAGATGGCACCTTCCCCACACAGGCTGATATATGTAGCCAGCTGTATACATTACATGGATGTATTGGCACCCCCACCTCAACAAGGATTTTTCCCCCTGGTGTACTGTCTCATGACACGGAAGTCGGAGTCTGCATACACTGCTTTGTGGGAGGTACTAAAGGGTATGGCCGCTGAACAGGGATGCACCTTGTCTCCACAGTATATTATGACCAATTTTGAGAAGGCAGCAATCCATGCCAGCCTTAAGGCATTCCTTAGGTGTATTCTGAAGGGATGCCTATTCCATTTTGCACAGATCATCTGGTGCCAGATCCAGCATCACCACCTTGTGGCCCTCTATGGCACGGACACTGCTTCCTCATTTGCCATCCGCAAGCTAATTGCATTGGCATTCCTACCATTATATGATGTTGTCCCTGCATTTCTGGACATTGTGGCTTCCTTACCGGACTGTGCTCAGCCTATTGGCGTTTTTCTAGACCATCATTATGTATGAGGCCGACCATGCATGTATGCATCCCGCTGCTCAGCACAGACACGAATGCCATTGTCCTACCCTTTGCGGTTTTGGAATGTGTGTAATGTCTCAGAAATGGACTTCCCACGGACTAACAGCCAGGTGGAGGCATGGCATCGTTGGCTGAGGGTATTACTAGGACACCCTACTGTACAGCTATCCGACCTTCTGTCTGTTCTGCAGCAGGAGCAGAACCTGACAGATACCCGACGGGAATCTCTTTTGAGGGGCATGCCTGTGACACCGCGTAGGAAGGCTATTGTTGTAAGGGAGTGTCACCTAAAGCACATCTTACAACATAAGTGTGACTACAGTGATGTGCAGGATTTCCTCCGTGCTGTGGGACATTTCTACAAGTTGTGATAATATTTGGGTTTAGTACACACCAAGCACTACACACATCACATTGCATATTGCATTAATAAAGGCTTTGCCCACAGCACACAGGTTTCATGTTACCACTTTCATGCCCACGTGGCATGCTATGCCAGCCACATGTTCCACTGACAGTTGCACATGGTGGCTTCTAAGGGGGTGCATAGTGTATCACTGTGGGGGGTTGTATCTGCCACCTGTGGTTAGGGTGCAGGGGATTCCTCAATTCTCACAGGGAATTGTCCACAGGCATTTGTCACTGCAGCTAAATTGTCAACCTGCCATGTGTCACATCTGGCTCTCACAGGTGGATGTCGCACCGCCTAGGTGCTTGAACCATATATATATATATATATATATATATATATATTTATATATATATATATATATATATATATATATATATATATATATATATATACACATATGTATTTTTTCTTTTTAATAAACTGCATTGAAGGAGGGTTGGGGACAGGGCACAGAAATGGGATCTGAATGTCTGGGGCAGGAGGGAGTGGGGCTGTGTGTGTGTCATGCATCTAGCTACCTGGTGGGTGTGCCAGTAGAAAGAACATTTTTTTTTTCTCTTCAGTGGAAGAGCTGGGGGTGTGGAGCTAACTGTAATAAGCCAATCAGCTTAATAAAGTAAAGTGATTTTTTATTTTTTTTGAAGAGCTGCGGGTGGGGCGCTGTTTCATAGCACTGGCACAGGATACTGGTTGACTCAGCCATGTTCCTGGTCTCAAACACATAACAAGTTGGTTATGATAGGAAACTTGGTCTTAATCCTCTATATAGAGCTCCACAACTATGCTTTGAAATCCTGGTAAAGATTATCTAATTAAGGATTTTTCTGATGTAAGAAACGTGCATAACAAGTCTGTTAACCATTTTTCAGAGGAGTTGTGATCTAATCTTATGCTAGGGTGTAAACAGCAGCCACCACACTATAGTGTCCAGAACATAAAACATCTTTAAATGCTGTAATACACTGTGCATTATCACATTTAATTTTGTGTATGGTGAAATTAAATATTTAACAGGTTATAAAGCTAGTAGAGCATCACTGATACACAGCCCATTGTCTGTAAGACAGTGTAAAGTCTGTTACAACTTTCAAAGTAGTAAAACATTTAATACTGCTATGTTTTCTTTTTTCTTTCTTTCCTTCTGTCTGTATGCTGAAGTAACTAAAGCTCCAAGTACTGCAAAGAACTAGTGACTGTGGTAAGTATGGTACAGCTTTCAAAGCTGTAAAATACTTAGCGCCCCTACACTTTTTAATTATTTCGCTCTAAATGGAGCAGTTAGAGCTCCATGTACTTCAGGAAAATATGACTGGTTTCAGTGCTCATAACCAACTTGTTATATGTTTTTGATTCAATCTGCTTGTCATCCATTTTCAAACATACATCAACTTGGTTATGATCAGGAACCTGACAACAATCCCCTGTATTTTATAGGTTATAAAATGCATATTGTCGTATGTAGACTGTATACAGAATATGAAAGTGGGAGATTATGGGACATATACCTTTAATGCTAATGAGCAAATCACAAGAAGTTTAACTTCACAGCATATTTGCTGTCTCAGTTTGAGTTTGATTCTCATAGTAATTTGAATGCCATACCTCAAGGAGGTTACATCACACTTCCTTGGGTCCCTGTCTTGCTTTCTAAGCAGCCAAACATTGTGCCAGACTACTGATAAGCTATATTCCTTTTGATTGGAGTATCTGGGTATTGTATCAGAATAAGAAGTAAGGGAATGTTGTCTGTCCTTCGAGTGAACTCTTTCTAATCTGTTTAGTGACCATATCTATGTCACTTTCACCCAATCTAACAGCCCTATGTGGGTTGGAAATGAGGCAAAGGGGAAGGAAGGACTGTGGCCTCCTTCACTTGAATCATATGGCAGGCTGTTTCATTAGGCATCAAAAAAAACTCATATTGTGTAAAATTTGCATATTTTTATTCTCCCAGAGCCTTGCAATTTGTATATGTGAACGTTTATATTACAAATTTATGGTCTCTAGCCACCAAAATGGAAAGATATATTGCACATATAGGTTGTAATTCTTTGCATTTTTAAGAAAGCCACCTAGACATTAGAAGCACATTTTTTGTTTCATGACAGAAGGGTTTATTTGGATGATTTATAATAGGACACGTACCAAGTTATGAAATTCTTTTCTCATAGAAAGTATTCCAGTCTTGTGGGTGTACTGCTATATAAAACTATTTTTATTACTTTGCTTTCCTCTGTGGCCCAGTGGGTGATGGGAAGCTCATTTGCACATTCTGAAGAAATAGGCTGGAATCAGCTGGGTTTTGAGTATGTCAGGAACCAAATGCTTAGCAACCATGATCAGTGCAGCTTTTCAAACTGTATTTATAGATTCCTACAAACCAATTAAGTAATAGTATCTGTATCAGCTGTAGAGATGTATGCTCATCATTTAGTTATTTGCAGGAGGAATACAGTAGCTGTCAGGGTGAAGGACAGAAAAAGATATCAGACTGAAAGCATTTATAAAAAGTATAAATGATAAAATGGTCACAGTTTAAATTGAAAAAGGTCAGTGATAATAGTGAGTGTTGCATAATTCTATGCACATCTTACTTAAGTTGCTACTCTAGCCACTTTTCTTTAAGTTCAGACTTTTCTGGCACTATAGCAATTGCCTTCTATCAGCATTATTGTTTAGAAAGTAACAAATACATTGAAAAGCATAAGTAACTGCAACATAAAGAAAGTTATCAATATAAATTTCTTAATAACAAGCCTTACTTAAAATGCTTAAGTAGAGGGCATATAATGTGTATCTGATACAGTATGTGAGAAATGTAGTTAGTTATATAATGTCAGTGGAGGCAAGGCTCTCACATGCATTCACTACAAATACCAGACAGGTTGTCAGAAACACATTGTTTACAGTGAGTTCTTGATCTTCTGTTTGGCTTGATTGATGTAGTTTATGCATTTTTGGGAGAAAGTGTTTTTAAATTAAGAACTATTTGGTCTGTACTGTAGTGACAGGAAAGGGTAGCCAGGCTGTTCTGAGCTAAGAATCACTGTTTGTGACCTCAGAATGTGTAAATGTGTGTGTGTGTGTGTGTGTGTGTGAGTGTTTGCTATTGGCTAGATGGCTAGTTTGTTTGTTTGTTGGTTTTGTCTGCCTGTATAAAGTTGTTCCATTTTTGAGATGCTGCTCATTGTGCAGAAGCATTTAGCAGTGCCATGTATAGATGTGGGTGCTTAGAAATACAAATTTCCTCTAAAAACTACCCCCTAAGAGTTCCAATGCACATAGTCGCTGGAAGAGCATCAGGTTTGTATGAAGAGTGGCAACCTTCCATGAAATTAGACTAAGTCTGTACTTCTGAGCCAAAAAGCACCTTAGTAAATCTGTTCTCCCTTACAGTGGTCACATAAAGAGAACTGTAAATCCTTTGATACCACCTCCAAAAACCCACTATATTTATACCTTAAACCATGGATTGGCACTTTCCTACTATCTCTATAGACAGCATGGTAGAAATGGGAGTGTTGAGACAATAAAGCAATTGCTTTATGTTTTCCGACAGCCACCTAATTCTTAAACAGTATGATACAATATATGACAGATGTACTTATATCCTTTCTCTGGAGACAAAGCTCTCACACACACCCACAACAAATACTAAACAGGTTGTCAGAAACTCAAAACTTTACTCAACACCTGCCACAAATACTACAGGACCAGCACTTAAACCTACATATGCTGTGACTGTTAAAAAAGCAATCTACACAATCCAAAACCTGAAGGACCTCTCAGATACGACAACAAATACACTATCAGTGTAACACCTACCGTGTCATATTCAGCCTCTAAGCCCATAAGGCAAACTACCACACAATCCAACATTTTTATCATATGAGACTCTATTGAGAGGCACATTGATGTATCACTTACCAGGCTGAACAAGGGGATGATTACAATTAGTTGTCTATCAGGGGTAAGGATCCATGTGATCATACATGCACTTTGATCATTAAATCACAAATACCAATATGACTTGCTTACAGGCCATGGATCTGAGAGTCCTGGACTATATGAAGAGAGGCATGATGGACCTCTCAGACTGTGTGCTCTAAGCTGGTATGGGCCTAGCATTTAGCAGTATTCTATCTTCTCCAAGGATGATACCACAATATGAACAGAAGAAAATTAACTTTAATATTTGGCTTCATTTTTGGTGTCATTTGAAGCGGGTACAATATTTGTCACATGGGAGTATATGGTTGATGGACCATGATGCTTTGCCAAGGATGGTTTCTACCAGTTCCCTCTAGGCTTTTGAATATTGGCTAAAACCTTATCCACCCCATAGTGCTTTTGTATACATTACCAGTCAGATAAACCTTCCAACATAACAAAAAACAGTCCAAGAAAATATAAAGGTGTTACTGCTCAATGCCAGGAGTCTAAACAAGGAACTCCACTCCCTGCAAGCTGTCCTTACCTTGTGGAATGTAGACATCTGTGCAGTTACTGAGACTTGGTTTAAAGTCACAGAGAGCACTTTGACAGTGCAGGGCTATAATGCCTTCCACATATTTAAACCTGCCACTGCACAGGAAGGAACAAGTGGTGGAGGCATCTCAAGTTATGTTAAATACACACCTCATGGCTGGTCAGCAGTATGACATGCTGGAGCTTCTCCACATTACATTTCCATAGACAATACCATCCTTGTAAGCCATAGGTCCCTCTTTCTATCCCACAAAACCCATAACACATACTTAAATGTATTGGAGACACTGCCACTTCAACCAAACACCATATTCATGGGCAACTCTAACTACCCCACTGTAAACCGTGAATCATACAGAACCCTTTACAGGGAGGCCCAGAGATTCTTGGACTTTGTAAGCACAAATATCCTTGACCAGGTAGTCCATATGCCCATAAGGGAGTGCTAACTTCCTAGTCCTTACCAACATGAGGAAACGTTGCACCTTTCTGACAGTATTGTCCTCACTAGTCAAATCAGACCATAAAGCTGTCTCCTTTGAAATAAAAATAAACCTGAGACCAGATAACCCTGGAACTTTTAAAAATGATTTCAAGTCAAACTTCCTACTTAAAGTGACACCATGACAAAATTTCAAGCCCTCCCAACCCCAGGAAGCACAACTGCCAACACTGAGTCATTCACAAGAACCCTCTCCAATCATGTATATAGCTGTATGGATGTTATGGCACTTACTCAAAATAAATTTACAACAAACTCAAAAAACAAGCCACCCTGGTGGAATTACAACATCTAAAGATAATTTAACAAGGAAGATAATCCTAGCCAAAAATAGGAAATGCAATGGCTAGCAATGTAAAACTCCTTCATCAACCTAAACCCGGGTGACTAATTAAGTAAATCAGTGCCAACTTTGAGGTAAAAGTAGCCTCCCAGGCTTAGGACAACCACAAGGCATTCTTCAGCTATACCCAAAAACTCAAAGGCAATACACAGTAATGTACAGAACTAATTGTAAATGCAGACACCTATACTGAGGAGGAGGAGGACAACGCAAACCTACTGTCTGATAAATTTGTCTCCACCTTTACCCAGCTCTCTCCCCCAGGCCCCTCTCTTGAAATATCTCCAAATATCAACAGAGAATAGGTCCATAATGCACTGGCAAGGCAAAAAATCACTGCATCAGTGGGATCTGATAATATCCCAGTATGCTTCCTTAATAGCATGAAACATTACCTTTTGGGGCCTGTAGAAGCACTATTCAGTCATAGCCTCCAAATTTGTGCCAAGCAAATGGAGGACTGCAACTGTTATCCCACTACACAAGGACAGGCCATCCATGGACCCAGGAAACTACTGACTCGTAAGCCTGACTATTCTCATATGCAAGGCCAAGGAGAGAATTATTATGGACATGAAAAGTAATGACATGGGAAACCTTCAGACATCAGATCCAACTCAGTTTGGTTTTGTCAAAAGAAGGTCATGCCTACTCAGCCTGGTGGACATCTTCAGAAAGGTCACCAAAGTAATGAATGATGGCATAATGGTGCATACTGCCTACCTCAACTTGGTCAAAGCATTTGATACACTTACCCATTCAAGTACTATAAACAAGTCACTAAATTAGGTATGAACCGCTATGTCACCCACTGGATAGCCAGCAGGCTCACAGATAGGACCCAAGACGTTAAGATAGGGGAGTCTGTCTCCATAAAAATGCTAGCCATTGATGGTGGGGCTGCTCCTGTTTGGCATCTCCTTCTCTGAAGAAAAGGCTAATATCAAAGGCCTCTGGCTGACTGTATTCAGAGATGATTGCAAATTAGGTGCAGTCATTGAATCCCCTGAGACACAAACATCCTCCAAGAGGGCCATACACAGACTTATAACTGGTGCCGGAATCATGGTCTTAAACCCAGTGCTAAGAAGTGCATGCATAACAATATCGTACAGTAAGATGGCCACCCCCACAAATGAAAACATCAGCAATACACACCTAGGAGTAAACCCTATAGTCAAGAATGTGGGAGCATCTAAACAGCACCTTGGCCTTTGACTATCATATTTTTACAGTAGTAAACCAAGAGGCCCTATAAAACACAAAAGCCAGTGCTGGAAAAGAACCAAAATAATGTAGAAAAAAATAACCAGCAAGGCCACCATGACCATAAACATATACTTTTATTAAAGAGAACAATATAAAGATTGCTTTGGCTAAGCATACTAACGAGAATCATGGGCATACATTTTCCTTCAGGGTTCTGTAATTTGTGAGGGTTAACCTTAGAGGTGGTGACTTAAACAACTACACTGAGAACCTGGAATTAAAATGGATACTCCGGCTACAAGCTGATAAGTATCCAGGTATCAATGTTAGTGTTTATTTAAAACCAGCCCTAGGGGAATAAACGGAATTCAGAATATCATTAGTTGTAATGTTTAACAGCTTTGTGATTGGTGCAGTGTCTAATTTTAAAAGTGTGTTTTAACTTGTCGTTATATGGATCTGAAGAAGTGTTAGCCAACGAGAAAGCACTTATCTGTGTTTTAATAAAAGTGTATGTTTATGGTCATGGTAGCCTTTCTGGTTATTTTTTACTACATGTCTACAGTAGTAAGAAACTCATTCCATGTTGTGCAACTTGTAAGCAAGGGTATGGCATCCAGGGCCGGAGGCTTCATTGTTCCATTGTTCTCTGCCCACATAACAGCAGTCATTGATTACAGTGCACCCTTCACCATGAACCTGACCAGGCATATGAAGCAATGAAGTGACCAAAGAGGTTCCTCACAAAAAGAATACTTGGTATAGAAAGAAGTCCTGTGTGGACTCCCTCAAAGCATTGTCCTTGTACTCAGTCTCCTACAGGCTGCTGAGATGTGACATGTGGCTAACCTAACAAGCATCCTCTGATCCAGCCTTAATGGACCTGTTGCATATCCACAAAATGAATAGCAACAGAAACACCTGATCCAGGTACCTAAACCTAATCTGCAGTGTAACTAGGACATGCTGGAGGGGCAGGTATGAGTCGCAGAGATTATCCCTTCTCTGGAAAAAGCTTCCCATCAATGTGAAGCAACTTTCTTCTTGCACTTATTCTAGTAAATCTTGTATCAGTGGATGAGGAACTGTAAATTTACCCCTGATCTGACACCCATGTCTCTTTTAGAGAGAGAAATCTTGTAAGACGAAAAAGAGTGACTGCTACCTGATTTAAGTATTCTTTACTGCCTTTACATTAGCGACTGCATATTCTTGCCGAAAAGAGAGTTTGTAACTGCTGTACTACTTAAATACGCTTGTTATTGTATTTTTTGCTTACCTGCACTTTTAAGTCATTTTATGTTTAATTTAACTGTTGAGGCTGCCCACTCAAGTGTGCTAGCCTGTGCAAAGCATTTACTGTGTTTTCCTGCTATCTGTTACTGTCCTAACAAAAAAGAAAAAAAACAAAACAAAAAAAGAAATCCTTGTTTCCCGCCTTTTCTGAGCTAGAATAGTCCTAAATTCAGGTTTTGCTGTATTCTGGACTTTAGTACAAGTTCCTGTGTTGCCCATATCCTTACTTGGATAGGAGGAAGCTTCTCTGTTCACCAGTGAGAGTGGGGAGCTTTGAGCAGCCTATCTGTCCCGGGAGGAGTGGTCTCAGCCCAGAAACTAGTTGTTTATTGGCCGTTTCGGGCTAATTCCTAGCTCTTTCAAGTCCCCTGCTTTAAAACCTGCTTTGGCGTGGTTTTTGCACTTGTTCCAACTTAGCCAAGCTCCTCGTGGTCCTGCAGAGTGGTGCTAGCAGCAGAGAGATGAAAAAGAGTGACTGCTACCTGATTTAAGTATTCTTTACTGCCTTTACATTAGCGACTGCATATTCTCGCCAAAAAGCGAGTTTGTAACTGCTGTACTACTTAAATAAGCTTGTTATTGCATTTTTTGCTTACCTGCACTTTTAAGTCATTTTTATTGTTTAATTTAACTGTTGAGGCTGCCCACTCAAGTGCGCTAGCCTGTGCAAAGCATTTACTGTGTTTTCCTGCTATCTGTTACTGTCCTAAACAAACAAGAAAATAAATAAATAAATAAATAAATCCTTGTTTCCCACCTTTTTTGAGCTAGAATAGTCCTGAATTCAGGTTTTGCTGTATTCTGGACTTTAGTACAAGTTCCTGTGTTGCCCATATCCTTACTTGGATAAGAGGAAGCTTCTCTGTTCACCAGTGAGAGTGGGGATCTTTGAGCAGCCTATCTGTCCCTGGAGGAGTGGTATCAGCCCAGAAACTAGTTGTTTATTGGCCATTTTGGGCTAATTCCTAGCTCTTTCAAGTCCCCTGCTTTAAAACCTGCTTTAACGTGGTTATGCGTGATTTTGCACATAGCGCAGCATCGGGCAGCGCCGCTTAAACAGGTTTAAACTATTCCTGGCTCCACAAAGTCTGCTCTTCACTTTTTCCCTTAGAACTGCTCTAAATCTCAAAATAAGCACTCTATGTTCATTTTAAAGCCCTGCACTTGCTCGTATAAGTAATCTTACAGGTAAAACACTAATAAACTTAAGCACTACACCCTCTTATATGCCTTTTAAGTACTTACTCCCTATTGGTCCTTTCTGATCAGTCAATAAGTAGTTCACTATACTATTCAGGCATGTCCAAAGGTCAGTTTCGGGTTTACTCCCCAGTCCAGCTGGTGAATCTGGGAATCTTGAGCCAGTGTTACAACTGCCTTATGTACACAGACCACTTTCTCCTCCTCCCAACAAGCTCAAATATATGTGAGAGATGCAACTATATAGCCAAACTGGAGGCTGAGCTCTCTCAACCCAGTACTGGCACAGCCGGTCAGGAGGAAAAGGTAACCACACACACCACAAATCCAGTCTCACATAGACCTAGCGCATCAGCAAACCAAACACATAAACACACAAAAACATACTCGGAGGGTCTAAACAAAAATCTGCCTAAGCAGCAGAGACCTCCAAGCAGACAACCAAGCAAACCCTACCATGCAACAATACCCACGTAACACATAGCTCACAAAGTCAGTGTGCCACACAGTCACATCACCTAAGGCTAAACAACACACCTAATACACTTTTAGTAGATGACTCTATTGTCAGACACACTGATGTCCCACTCAACAGACTGAACAAGGAGAAGGTCACTGTAAGCTGCCTGTCAGGTGCCAGGATCCGCCACATAACACATGCACTCAGGTCACTCCAAAGCAAGTACAAATATGACTCCATCATTGTCCATGCTGGTGTGAATGACCTGAGATGTACCTCCCTGGACTACATGAAAAGAGACATAGAGGAGCTCTCTGATCATGTAGCCCAGGCCGGTATGACCCTGACCTTGAGTAGCATCTTGCCCTCACCAAGAATGATGCCACAGTATAAAGACAAAATTATCAATTTTAACAACTGGCTAAAGCATGCTATCCCAAATAAAACCAAGACTCACTCCTTCAAAGGCAGGAGACCTGTCTGGTGGACCCCTGCCATAAATAAGCTATACAATAGAAGGAGGAAGCTACTACATGATAGAGCAAAATCCCAAAAAGGGAAGGCATCTCTGATCAGTACTAGCAAGAAACTATGATCCCTCATAAAATCATCTAACCCAGCTTCGAAAGAAAAATTGCACAAGACACTAAAGATAATCACAAGGCCTTCTTTAGTTATGTCAGGAACCTGGGAGGCAACTCCCAGATATGCTCTGAGTTAGTGCAAAATGACAAAAATACACTGAACCCACAGACATTGCCAACATCCTGGCAGAAAGGTTCAGTGCAAACTTCTCTCCCCCTTCACCCCCAAAAGAGCAAATGTCTATCCCAACAGAGTGTAGCCTCCCTGAAATCACAGATGCACAGGTGAGAGCTGCCCTCTCCAAGGCAAAAAACACAGCATCAATGGGACCAGACGGTGTCCCAGGCTGCATCTTAAATGAGCTCCAAGAAGAACTAAACCCACACATATAGTCACTGTTCAATCTCAGCCTTACTACAGGATATGTACCCAAGGAATGGCGTACAGCAATAGTGGTCCCGCTCCACAAAGGTGGTGCCACAACAAACCCCGGAAACTATCGCCCTATAAGCCTGACTAGCCTGGTCTGCAAGGCTATGGAGCGCATCATCATGGAAATCATAAACAAGGACATTGGGAACCTCCAGACACTGGATCCTACCCAGTTTGGCTTTGTTAAGGGCAGATCTTGCCTCTTGAACCTGGTCAGCTTCTTTGAAGCAGTTACCAAAGCCATAGATGAAGGGAAGGTAGTCCACCCAGCCTACCTGGACCTTGCAAAAGCCTTTGAAACAATACCCCACTTGGGCATCATAAATAAGCCCACCAACTTAAATATCAACCCCTATGTCACAAGATGGGTTGCAAACTGCCTCAAGGATAGAACCCACATGGTCAGAATTGCAGGTGCCATGTCAGATTCTAAACCAGTTACAAGTGGCGTCCCACAAGGCTCAGTCATGGGACCTCTCTTGTTCGGTATATATTTCTCCGAGGTAAAGGCTAACATGGGAGGGCTATGGCTGACAAAGTTCGCAGATGACTGCAAACTGGGTGCCATAATTGACTCTCCGGCTGACACAAGCA
The DNA here is from genome assembly GCF_019279795.1 of Protopterus annectens. NCBI lineage: Eukaryota > Metazoa > Chordata > Ceratodontiformes > Protopteridae > Protopterus > Protopterus annectens. The sequence goes on along the minus strand of NC_056729.1, from coordinate 1,229,727,661 downwards.
TCCTCCAAAAGTGTCTCACAGAGATGGATAACTGGTGCCAGAGCCATGGCCTAAAGCTAAATGCCAAAAAGTGCATAGTCATCCCCTTTGGGAAAAACAAAGTGCCCACAAATTACCACATAGGTGGTAATCCATTAAGTCTGGAAGAAGTAATTAGGGACTTGGGGACCCATGTAGATAGTAATCTCTCCTTTGACAATCACGTTGCCAAAGTGGTTAGAAAGACCTTCTATATAGCCCACCTTATCACGAAAGGGTTCACATCTAGATCAAGAGAGGTCATTGTGCCCCTCTACTCATCACTTATCAGGCCCATAATTGAATACAATGCCCCATTTGGGATGTACCTTACCTGACACCTGCAGCAACTGGAAAGACCCCAAAAGTACCTCACCAAGAGGATCAAGGGACTCAAACAGATGCCCTATGCAGTTCAACTAAAGAAACTCCAGCTCTACTCAGTTGCGTACCGCCTACTTAGAGGCGATCTATGTCTGATGTTCATAGGTTCATACTAGGCTATCTGCCCTAGGGCATTTATAAGCCTAGCCAGAATGTGTTTGGCTTTCGCCACCCATTTTAAATTTATTTTGCTATGCCCTTTTTCGAGGTTAGTATACTGTGCCTCTGTCTAAGAGTGACACAGAAGTGATACCCGGGGTAAACCTACGATCTCCCATCCACTCATCAAGATTCCTCTGCCTAACCTGGACTGGGATTTTATTCCAGAGTGAAGGGAGCCTCTGGGTTATGAATCTGTCCCTCCAGCATGTCCTATTTATTTCAGTGCTGAGGTTCAAGTCTCTCGAGCGCGTAGCTTGATGGGATTTGGATTTTCTGAGGTGCAGCATGTCCATTAATTCCGGGTTGGACATGGCTTTATACGTCAGGCAGAGATTGCCTCTGAACAGGCGGTATGCCACTGAGTAGAGCTGGAGTTTCTTTAACCGGGCAGCATATGGCATCTGTTTGAGCCCTTTGATCCTCTTGGTGAGGTACTTTTGGGGTCTTTCCAGTTGCTGCAGGTGTCTGGTAAGGTACATCCCAAAAGGGGCGTTGTACTCAATTATGGGCCTGATGAGGGATGAGTAAAGAGGCACGATGACCTCCCCTGATCTAGATGTGAATCCCTTCATGATTAGGTGGGCTATATAAAATGTTTTTCTAACCACTTTGGCCACGTGGTTGTCAAATGAGAGATTGCTATCAACTTGGGTCCCCAGGTCCCTAATTACTTCTTCTGTACTTAATGGATTACCACCTATGTGGTAATTTGTGGGCACTTTGTTTTTGCCAAAGGGGATGACTATACACTTTTTGGCATTTAGCTTGAGGTCATGGCTCTGGCACCAGTTGTCTGTTTCTATGAGGCCCTTTTGGAGGATGCTTGTGTCGACTGGAGAGTCAATTATGGCGCCCAGTTTGCAGTCATCTGCAAACTTGGTCAGCCACAGTCCTTCCGTGTTGGCCTGTACCTCCGAGAAATATATACCGAACAAGAGAGGTCCCAGGACTGAGCCTTGTGGGACACCACTTGTAACTGGTTTGGAGTCTGACATGGCTCCAGCAATTCTAACCATGTGAGTTCTGTCCTTGAGCCAGTTTGCAATCCATCTAGTGACATAGGGGTTTATATTTAAGCTGGTGAGCTTATCTATAATGCCCACATGGGGTATTATATCGAAGGCTTTTGCGAGGTCCAGGTAGGCTGTGTGGACCACCTTCCCCTTGTCAATGGCCTTGGTGACTGTTTCAAAGAAATCAACCAGGTTTAAGAGGCAGGATCTGCCCTTAACAAAGCCGAACTGGGTAGGATCCAGTGTCTGTAAGTCCCCAATATCTTTATTTATGAGGTCCATGATGATCCTTTCCATAGCTTTGCAGACCAAGCTAGTCAGGCTTATGGGGCAATAGTTTCCAGGATCCGTTGAGGCACCACCTTTATGGAGAGGGAACACTGTTGCTGTACGCCACTCTTTGGGCACATATCCTGTAGTAAGGCTGAGATTGAACAGTAGTTTTATGTTTGGGCTTAGCTCTTCTTGGAGTTCATGTAGGATGCAGCCCGGGACACCGTCTGGTCCCATTGATGCTGTGTTTTTTGCTTTGGAGAGGGCGGCTCTTACCTGAGCATCTGAGATGTCAGGGGGGCAGCACTCTGCTGGGATAGATATTTGCCCTTTTGGTGGGGAGGGGGGGGGAGAAGTTTGCGCTGAACCTGTCAGCTAGGATGTTGGAAATGTCTGTGGGGTTCAGTGTATTTTTTGTCATTTTGGACTAATTCTGAGCATATCTGGGAATTACCACCCAGGTTCCTAACATAACTAAAGAAAGCCTTGTGATTATCCTTAGTGTCCTGTGCAATTTTTCTCTCGAAGCTGGCCTTAGACAATTTTATGAGTGCCTGTAGTTTTTTGCTAATACTGATCAGTGATGCCTTCCCTTTTTGGGATTTTGCTCTATCATTTAGTAGCTTCCTCCTTCTATTGTATAGTTTGTTTATGGCTGGGGTCCACCAGACAGGACGTCTGCCTTTGGAGGATTGGGTCTTGGTTTTATTTGGGATCGCATGATCCATGCATTCCTGAAGGTGTTCATAGAATGCGTTTATAAAGGATTCTGTGGTCTGGGCCGTATTTTCCACAGGCCCGGGGGCTTTGAAGGATTCCACCTCGGTTTTGAGTAGTGTGAAATTTGCTTTAGAGAAGTTTTTCATTGTGGTTTTCTGGCAGGGGATGGGGTCAGGATGTGAATATCCAGTGAGATTAGTTTATGGTCTGATCTTACCAGTGAGGGATACACTTCTGGTCTGGAGCATAGAGTCCCCATGTTGGTGATGATCAGGTCCAGTATGTTTTCCCCTCTTGTGGGAGTGGTAACAAGTTGTTCCATAGCATTGGAGTTTATAAATTCTAGGAACCTTTGGGCTAGGGTGTTGGAGCTAGAGTAATGCTCCCAGTCTATGTTTGGGTAGTTGAAGTCGCCCAATATAATGGTGTTTGCAGAGACCTTCATATTTTCCAGTGTTCTCAGGAAGGCCGAGTGGGGTTCCTGGGTTTGGGAGGGTGGTCTGTAGCAGGCTATAAACTGGAAGGCAGTTTTACCCACTGTTAGTTGCACATGGATAGTCTCTGATGCTTCGTGCTTTGCCACCAACCTGGAGGTGTGGGTATCTTTGATGAATATCTATACTCCCCCTCCTTTTGGGGTTCGGTCCAAGTTTTGGGGCCGAAAAGCATGGTATGAGGTATAACCTGGTAGTGCTGGGGTGCTCTCGGGAGCCCTGAACCAGGTTTCTGTTACTGCACAGATATCGATGTTCTCCATGCTAAGGAGAGTTTCAAGTGCGTGCATCTTGAGGTTTAGACTTCTGGCTTTGAGTAGCATTACTCTTAGTTTCTTATCCCTTGTGATACCTATGGAGGTGGGTTTGTCTTTTGAGCCTTGCCTAAAAAAGGCACTATGGGGGTAGCAAGAGCCTTTGCCAATATCCGAAAGCCCAGGGGTGACAGGTGCAAACCGTCCTTAGTGAAGCATCGTGGCTTGTCGAGCATATCACCCCAAGCTGACAGGCATTGGATCCCCTTTGAATGACACCAGTACTTAAGCCAATTGTTGAAATTGATCATCTTGTCTTCATATTGTGGCATCATTCTTGGTGAGGGTAAGATGCTACTCAAGGTCAGGGTCATACCGGCCTGGGCTACATGCTCAGAGAGCTCCTTTATGTCTCTTTTCATGTAGTCCAGGGAGGTACATCTCAGGTCATTCACACCAGCATGGACAATGACTGAGTCATATTTGTACTTGCCTTGGAGTGACCTGAGTGCTTGTGTTATGTGGCGGATCCTAGCGCCCGACAGGCTGCTCACCGTGACCCTCTCCTTGTTCAGCCTGGTGAGCGGGATGTCAGTGTGCCTGACGATAGAGTCACCTATTACAAGTGTATAAGGTGTGTTGTTTAGTCTTAAGGGCTGTGACTGTTCGGCACACTGGCTTTGTGAGATATGTGTTGCACGTGTTTTGTTTTGGGGTAGCGGTTGCTTGGGTGTCTGCTTTGGAGGTCTCTGCTGCTTAGGCAGATCTTTATTTAGAGCCTCCGAGTATGTTTTTGTGTGATTATGTGTTTGGTTTGCTGTTGTGGTAGGTCTATGTGAGACTGGAATTGTAGTGAGTGTGGTTTCCTTCTCCTCCTGACTGGTTATGCCAGTACTGAGTTGAGAGAGCTTAGCCTCCAGTTTGGCTATATGGTTGCATCTCTCACATGTGTTGGAATTTGTTGGGAGGAGGAGAGGGTTGTCTGTGTACATGAGGCAGTTGTAACATTGCCTCAAGATTCCCAGATTCACCAGCTGGACCGGAGAGGAGATTGACAACTGACCTTTGGACATGCTAGAATAATATTGGGAATTCCTTAATAATTGAAAACAAGGGCCAGTGGGGAGTGAGGGTGTAGTGCTTTTAATTTTTAGTGCTGACTTATATAATTGGTTTAGTGAGCAAGTGCCAGGTAACTTAAGTGCAATGTGTTACAGGTAACTTAAATGCAAAACCGACAAACAGTAACTTTCTTTCAAGTGAAACAAGGAAATAAGTACAGTAAGCAATGCAGATATCACTAGTGATCCACAGAAGTGCTGAGAAGCCGTGTATTAGGTGGAATTAGCATTCCAGGGAAATAACAAGCAAACAAACAACAAGCATATAAACAAAGCTAGATTCAGCAGGCCTGGATCTAGTCTATGCTACAGCAAACAAGGTGTACCAATTTCAGTAAGATACAGTTCAAATATTCAGGCACTATAAACCTTTAACCAGAAATTTGATGTATAAAGCCATGTCCAACCCAGAATTAATGAACATGCTCCACTTCAGGAAATCCAAATCCCTTAGAGCTACATGCTCCAGGGACTTGAACCTCAGCACAGAAATAAATAAGACATGCTGGAGGGACAGATTCATATCCCAGAGGCTCCCCTCACTCTGGAACAAAATCCTAATCCATGTTAGGCAGATCCCCTCACTGACCCTATTCAAGGGAAATCTTGACGAGTGGATGGGAGATCATAAGTTTACCCCTGGGATCTCTTCTGTGTCCCTACTAGACAGAGGTACAGTATACTAACCTTAATAGGGCTACCTTCTGTGACCTACTATACAGAGGCACAGTCAACAAATTTAAAAGGTGGCAAAAACCAAACACACTCTGGCTAAGCTTATAAATACCCTAGGGCAGATAGCCTAGTATTAACCTATGAACCTATAAATGCTTGACCACTCATGCCCAAGTTTATATACCCTCACATAGCCCTACACATTATGGCAAGTCATCAAATATTAGACTGGATCCTAGTATCAGACCGTAGCAAATACTCCACCACAGGTACAACGTCAGACTCTTCCAGTGATCATCTCCCAGTCTGTACAATCAGCTATTTCACACGTCCAGTAAAAGAGCATCATGCAGCCTTTCCAAGTTTAACCCAGAAATGTTCATTACTACACTATCATCTATTAAATGGAACTTCCTAAAAACCCTCCCCAAAGATGATGCTGTAAATGAATTCAATATAACATTTCTAAATATCCTAAATAGACTTGGACCTCCTAGAAAGAAGTGACTGAAAACAAATAATGCATTTTGGCTATCCAAAAAGAGTAGAATGCTAATGTAGGATAGAGAAAAAGCATGGAAAAAAATGACAAAAATATAAAACACCAAAATATCTTGATAACTTCAGAATGCTTCACTTTCATATTAAAACACGAGTAAAAGAAGGCAAAAAACTATACTACAATAACTTTCAGAATAATACTAAATACAACCCTAAACAATTTTGGACATTTGTTAAAGAAATCTTACATCCTGGACAAAAATTCAATCCAAACCCCTCTCCCAGTAAATCACCACTTGAAATGCAATACAGTCCAACACTTATTTTACAGATAGTATAGCATCTCTAATCAAGGATTCCTCAAGGTCAAATCCCAACCCTGCCCAACAACCACATATCACCACATCCTCTTTCACCTTCAAACCTGTGCTCACATTCTATATAAAACTACTCTTAAACAAACTTAAACCATGGTCTTCTTCAGTTGATAACCTTCCGAGTGAGTACCTAAAAATAGTAGCCAATACCATTGCCTTTTCTGTCTCAGTCCTTATAAATACATCAATCCAGGAATGCCTCTCTTGGGAAGAAGTCACACGTTATCCCTCTGCACAAAAGGGAAATTCAACACACATTAATAACTTTAGACCAATAGCAATCTTATCTCCCCTCACCAAAATAGTTGAAAAATGTATTCAAAAACAATTGCTAGACTATCCCCTGCAGGAAGAACTCCTATCCCCTACACAACATGGCTTCCGTCCTTCGCACAGTACTAGCACTGCCATTCTAACCTGTATAGATACTGCCAATAAAGCTAGAGATAATGGCAAACTAGTCATTTCCTTATTTCTAGAGTTGTTTAAAGCCTTCGACAGTTTACCACAGTAAACTACTACTTCAAATGTCCTCACTAGGTCTTTCTCAGCCCACCCTTCTGTGGTTAAAAATCTACCTGTCTAGTAGGTATCTTTATTTATTTATTTACATTTGTTTTCCAAGATAGTCCATTGGGCCGAAGGAGACCGATTTCAATGGAGTCCTGGGGAGGAAAGCTCCAACAAGGTCAAACAAATGAATAAAGTAATAAGACAACAAACCAACAAAATGTTATAATGTATAACAAAAAAAAATTGTAGTATACAGTGGATATAAAAAGTATACACACCCCTGTTAAAATGCCAAGTTTTTGTGATATAAAAAATGAGACCACAATAAATCATTTCAAAACTTTTCCCACCTTTAATGTGACCTATAACCTGTACCATTCAATTGAAAAACAAACAAATCTGTTAGGGGAAACATATATAAAAAATAAAAAAATGTTCAATAAGCTGGTTGCATAAGTGCGTTCACCCTTAAACTAATACTTTGTTGAAGCACCTTTTGATTTAATTACAGCATTCAGTCTTCTTGGGTAGGAGTCTATTGGCATGACTCATCTTGACTTGGCAATATTTGCCCACTCTTCCTTGCAAAAGCACTCCAAATCTATCAGATTGCGAGGGCATCTCTTGTGCACAGCTCTCTTCAGGTCATCTCTCAGGTTTTCTATTGGATTTAGATCTGGGCTCTGACTGGGCCATTCCAAAACTTTAATTTTCTTTTGGTCAAGCCATTCTTTTGTTGATATGGATGTATGCTTGGGATCATTGTTGTGTTGAAAGGTGAAATTTCTCTTCATCTTCAGCTTTCTAGCAGATTCCTGAAGGTTTTGGGCCAAAAGTGAAGGTACTAGGAACTGTTCATAATTCCCTCCACCTTGACTAAAGCCGCAGTTCCAGCTGAAGAAAAGCAGCCCCAAAGCATGATACTGCCACCACCATGCTTCACTGTGGGATGGTGTTTTTTTGGTGATGCGAAGCATTGTTTTTACGCTAAACATACTTTTTGGAATTGTGGCCAGAAAGTTCAATCTTGGTCTCATCAGACCATCACACATTTTCCCACATGCCTTCGGGAGACTTGATGTATTGTTTTGCAAATGTTAGCTGGGTCCAGATGTTCTTTTGTGTAAGAAAAGGCTTCCGTCTTGCAACCCTACTCCATAGCCCAGACATATGAAGAATACAGGAGATTGTTGTCACATCTAGTAGACAAACAGTACTTGCCAGAAATTCCTGCAGCCACTTCAGTGTTGCTGTAGGTCTCGAGGCAGCCTCCCTGACCAGTTTTCATATTGTCTTTTCATCAATTTTGAAGGGATGTTGTCCAGTTCTTTGAAACATCACTGTAGTCCCATATTTTCTCCACTTTTTGATGACTGTCTTCACTGTGTTTTATGGTAAATCCAATGCTGTGGAAATTTTTTGTACCCTTCTCCTGACTGATACCTTTCAACAATGAGATCCCTTTGATGATTTGTAATCTCTCTGTGAACCATGGCTTTTGCTGTAGCAGGCAACTGAGTAAATGTCAGGAAAATCTACTAGGACAGCTGAACTTTATTTGGGGTTAATCAGAGTCTCTTTAATTGATGGCAGGTGTATACCAAGAAGACTGGACGCTGTAATTAAATCAAAAGGTGCTTCAACAAAGTATTAGTTTAAGGGTGTGCACACTTATGCAACCAGCTTATTGTACGTTTTTTATTTTTTATATTTTTCCCCAACAGATTTGTTTGTTTTTCAATTGAATTGTACAGGTCATATGTCACACTAAAGGTGGGAAAAGTTTTGAAATGATTTATGTGGTCTCATTTTTTTGTATCACAAAAACCTGGCATTTTAACAGGGGTGTAGTAAAAGACATATATATATATATATATATATATATATATATATATATATATATTTACATGGATAATAGTGATTTCTCAAGTAAATTTACAAAAGAAATAAGAATCAAAGAAGGATGGTAGTACAGGACTAATAGGAGAGGTGTGGGTATAGGTATATTAGAAGGAAGTGAGGAGCAAGGGTGTAGGAGTGGATTAGATAGGAAACTAGACAGTGAGGATCTGAGTTATGAAAATTAGAAAAGAAAGGTAGGTAGGATGTGTAGAAGAGGAAGAGGGGCGTCTGAGTTTTGGGAATTATAGAAGAGAGATAGGTAGGATATAGTGAAATAGAGGAGAGTCAGGTGGGTTGGGAGCAAGAACATTCCCAAAGGGTTGAGAGGTGGAAAAGGAGCAAGGTTTTGAAGGTGGAGTGGTTGTTGGTGGTATGACTATGTGGAGGGAAGGAATTCCAGAATCGGGCTAGAGAGAAGGACAAAAGGAATTTGCCTGGAGTTTGAGCAGGTTTGTATACTTCGAGTAAGTTTTGATTGTTTGACCTGAGTAGTCTATCAGGCTGGTGCAATTTGAGGGAGGAGTTAAGGGATGGGCAGAGAGAGGGTTTAAATATAATTATATGTACATACTAAAGTTGGATGAAGGAGAGATGGTGGGGCAGTTCAAGCCAGTTTAATTTTTGAAGGGCATTACAGTGGTGAGTGGAGGATTTGGCACCAGTGGCAAATTTTGAGATTTTATTGTAGCAGGAAGCTAGTTTTGACTTTGGACCAGATTGGAGATTAGTAAGGAGGAGGGCACCATATAAAAGGGAGGGAATAAGGTACGTGGTAGAAAGGACATGTTTGGTAGAGGGAGCAAGGTAGTGGTTATGGTGGTAGAGCAAACCTAGTTTTTGGTGTGTTTCCTTTATATTTGTTTGAAGATGAATGTCAGACTTAAGTTGCTCATCAATGATGATACGTAGTAGTTTTGTATGGGATACAATTTCTATTAGGGTCCTGTTTTGGCTAGTTATGATGAAAGAGTTCTTATCAATATTAGTATACTTTGAGGGGGTGAATATCAAGATTATGATCTTAGAAGCATTCAGTGCTAGGTGGTTGTTAAACATCCAGTTCTCGGTTGCTAGGAAGGCTTCTTGGGTTAGCTTCTGTAGCATTGTGAGAGAATCAAAGCAGCAGATTATTGTAGAGTTGTCTGCATATTAAACAAACTTGGCATTAGGAATACACTGGTGGAAGTCATTTATAAATATATTAAATAGTAGATGGCCTAATATGGACCCCCTGTGGTACTCCTGTGAGAGTGTTAAGGAATGGGGAAGTGCAGTTTTTCCATTTTACTGATTGCTGCCTATTTGAGAGGTAGCTGGAGAACCAGTTGATAGAAGAGGTGGATAAATTAAGATGAGAGAGTTTAGACAAGAGAAGGTTGTGAAATTGTATTGAAAGCCTTGGATAGGTTGAGCAGGAGGGTAGATACAATATGGCCAGAGTCACGTGTGGAATTGACAGTTTCAAGGAAGGAGAGGAGAGCAGTGGTGGTGCTGTTTCCAGGCCTGAAGCCGTGCTGTGCGGGGGTAAGCAGATGGTTATCAAGCAGGTGGCCTAGTAGTTGCAGATGAATGGCTTTTTCTAAGATTTTGGAGAGAGTGGAGAGAATGGTAATTGGCCGGAAGTTGGAGATATCAGTATTGTCTCCCCCTTTGTGAAGAGAGATGATAAAGGCTTTCTTCCAGAGTATTGGTAAAAAAGATTCTTGGATTGACCAGTTTATTAGGAGGGTGATGGGGAAGGTTATGTTATTGGAAGTTAGCTTAAGTAAGTTAGATGGAAGGTCATCAGGGGCATTTGTACATGGCTTCAAATTGTGTAGGAGTTTTTTTATTGTAGAGATAGAAACAGGTTTGAGAGTGCAGGGGTAGAGTTGAGAGGTTTTGTTGCTTGAGGAGGGTGTGTTGGGGGAGGTAGGTGAATGTGGGTTAGGTATATTATTTGTAAAAGATGTAGTAAGTTTAGCAATAGAGTTAATGAAGAAGGAGTTAAACTGAGTCACTAAGGAGAGGTTTGAGGTGTTTGGATCAGGGGCAGGGGTTTATTTTTTGCCAGGATGGAGGAGGCAAGCGATGCTTTTCCACAACTTTTTAGGATTAGTTTTGTGGCTGTTTTGAAGTAAGGAGAAATAGGATTTATACAACCAGATAAACAACAGACTGAGAAAACACAAGGAACGGACTGCAAACCCAAATGAACAGTGATAAAATACTGGTATAAACAATGAATACCGCAAGTCCAAAGGCTGAATTCCGTACTACAGTTCCAAAACGAGCAGCTTCAGCAACAAATGCTGTCAGTACAGAATAAGTCCCAAAAGGAAATACTACACGGTAGCTCCAAAACAAACAGTGTTAAAGCTAATGCTGGCACTAGATGATATAAATCACAGTATTAGTTCCACACAGGTGACCACAAGCCAATACTGAAAAGATGACTTTTATTTACATGAAATTAAGCGCTTTTCATCCCACTAAATTGTGGGACTTCTTCAGACAAACAAGAGCAGAGGATAAAAACAGTTTAAATACTCATTTGGCGCCAAAATGTAAGCACCATAAATCAGCAACAATAAACAATAAATAAAATATGTTAAACTGTAATCAATTTGTAATTTAGATAAAATATACATGAAAACTGACGATGATACCCATCAATACTTGAATTCAATTAAAAATGTTTAAAATTATAAATATATATATATTTTTAGTAACTAAATAACTGTCAGAAGAAAAAAATTCAAGCGAGTCACGTCTGCCTCAGGTGATGAAAAACTTCTTTATTTGGAGCTAACCAGATTACAGCAGCATGTTGGCCAAGATGATCTCAATCTGATCAGCTTGTTTACTGACATCAACTTTTATACTTTCCTGTTACTAGCCAAAATAGCTTTTGTTACATTTCTAACAGTTGACAGTTGGCTATGAAAAACATCTAGGATCAAAATTTACCTCAGAAAAGAATGCTTTACCTCAAAACCACAGCTAGTGTAGAATGTTTACCTCAAAACCACAGTTAGTGTAGAACGTTTACCTCAAAACCATAGTTAGTGTAGAATATTTAGTTCAATAGTGATAGCTGGAATTTTCCAAAGCCTGCCTCAGTATAGAAAACAGAGGTTATTCAAGTTCATAAGCAAACTACATCTATCATAGATAAAGCCCATCTTTAATAAACATGGTTCAATGACCTTTTCTTACCAACACTTCAGCAAATAGCATATTCATTTTGCTAGATGGGAGAAAGAGACAAATAATAGTATGTTTAAAAACTTTTTCTCTTAACAATAACCAACTATAAAATGTATAAAACTGAAAATCCATATGTCTATTTTGACTAAAAAAATATATATGTAAGAATAAATATAAAAACACGTAGGTATGTAAGCACAATTAAACCTAAGAATGTTAAATATGGATATATAAAAAAACATATACTACAAAATTGTCATAAATAATAATAATAGTGCTTATCTACGCAAACTTTTTAATTTTAAAATGGGATACAAAGAACAAATCTCATTTAATCCTGGTGCTGTACTAGCATTAAGACGAAGTTGCCAGTATAATTCCTGTACTTCAAGCAACACCTGTTCAGGCCCATCTCATCCATCTTTTACAATTGTATCTACCGCTCTAAATAAAAATGAATGATTGGTGTTTTCTAAAGTGTGTTTAGCTAGTGCATTGTCTAATTTATTTTTCCTAATAGCATATAAATGCTCATAAACCCGTTCACATAATTTTCTGTCTGTCTTGCCAATGTAAAAGGCAGGGCATGATTGGCACTAAGCTAAATAAACAACTCCTTTTGATTGACAGTTACATTTGTGTTTAACTTTATATGTGACATTCCTAAAGGTGAAAGATTCACCTGTAACCATGTGTGTACAATATCTACACATGTTACATTAGAATATTCCCTTTCTGAGGGGGGTTATATTTATATTAGTCTGTATTATTTGTTTTAGATTCCTACCCCTTCTCCAGGTAATTTTTGGTTTGACTGGTAATTTATTGTTTATATCAGTGTCAAATTTTATCATGTTCCAATTTTTATTAATGATAAAAATGATAACATCACTGTCTGAACTAAATGGAGTAACAAGTGCCAAATTAGTAACAGGAGTATGGATATTACATGTATTAGTTATTGGATGCTGATAGATACTTAGAATAGGAAAATAAAGACCTTGTTCTCTTTTAGTAGTAACTTCTTGTACTAATTGGTCCAGGAATTGTTGTGGATAACCCCTACTGATGAACATTGTTTTTAATAATTGGCATTCATCATAAAAGTGATCATTTCTTGAAACCACGCGAGCTGCTCGTACTAATTGCCATTTTACAACAGATTTCTTTTGATGTGTGGGGTGGTTGCTACTGTAATGGAGAAAAGTATTAGAATAAGTTTCTTTTCTGTATATTTTTGCATAAAATACCTTATTAATATAGTCCTTAAATAGTTCGACATCTAGGTACATTATTCTGTCTTTGCTGAAGGAAAACGTAAAACTTAAAAAAGTGCTAGAATTAAAAACATAAATCAAATCTGAAGCTATAGTTTCATCACCTTCAACCAAGATAAAAATATCATCTAAAAAGAGTGTATAATACTTGATAATCCTCATAATATTTAGGTTCTTCCCCAAAACTTCCTGCTCCCAGTAGGCCATGACTAAATTGGCAAAGCTCCCACCACAAGGGGAGCCCATGGCCACTCCTATTTTTTGCAAATAAATGTTATTATCAAAAGTAAAGTAGTTGTAAGACAAAACAATGTCCAACATTTCTTCCACTAGTTTAATTTCTGTGTTTGGTGCATCATGTTTTCTCAAAATAAAACTTACCCATTCAATGCCATCCTGATGTGTATACAGGTGTATAGAGCCTTAACATCAACTGTTAGGAAGTTTAAACTGTCCTTAAATTCAAATTCATTAATATTATGGAGGAAGGACCAAGAATCTTTACATATGATTTTCTCTTTAAGGACATATTTTTTGTAAAATCAGATCTATCATGTTGGCACATGGGTAGGCTATACTGTTCCTGGTGTCAACTAGTGGTCTCATAGGTGGATTGATTAATGATTTGTGAATCTTTGGGATACCAAAAAGAATGGGTAATCAAGGTGTGAGCATAGTTAAATAATTTAGTGTTGACAAATCTATTCTACCCTCTATAAACCAATCATTAAAAAAAGACTTAATAATATTATATGATTGGTGAAGTTGATTCCTAGATGTCTCCTCTTATGCTACATTGTTAAGTGTATCCAACATTTCTCAATATATTGCTGTTGGGTCATAATAATCAATCCACCACCTTAAAAACAATGTTCATCAGTAGGGGTTATCCACAACAATTTCTGGACCAATTAGTACAAGAAGTTACTACTACAAGAGAACAAGGTCTTTATTTTCCTATTCTAAGTATCTATCAACATCCAATAACTAATACATGAAAACACCAATCATTCATTTTTATTTATAGCGGTAGATACAATTGTAAAAGATGGACGAGATGGGCCTGAACAGGTGTTGCTTGAAGTACAGGAATTATACTGGCAACTTCGTCTTAATGCTAGTACAGCACCAGGAGATTTGTTCTTTGTATCCCATTTTTAAATTAAAAATTTGCGTAGCTAAGCACTATTATTATTATTTATGACAATTTTGTAGTATATGGTTTGTTATATATCCATATTTAACATTCTTAGGTTTAATTGTGCTTACATACCTACTTGTTTTATATTTATTCTTGCATATATTTTTTTAGTCAAAATAGACATATGGATTTTCAGTTTTATACATTTTATAGTTGGTTATTTAGTTACTAAAAATATATTTATTTATAATTTTAAACATTTTTAATTGAATTCAAGTGTTGATGTGTATCATCATCAGTTTTCATGTACATTTTATCTAAATTACAAATTGATTACAGTTTAACATGTTTTATTTATTGTTTATTGTTGCTGGGTTACGGCGCTTACATTTTGGCACCAAATTAGGTATTTAAACTGTTTTTATCCTCTGCTCTTGTTTGTCTGAAGAAGTCCCACAATTTAGTGGGACGAAAAGCACTTAATTTCATGTAAATAAAAGTCATATTTTCAGTATCGGCTTGTGGTCACCTGTGTGGAACTAATACTGTGATTTATATCATCTATTGCCAGCATTAGCTTTAACGCTGTTTGTTTTGGAGCTACAGTGTAGTATTTCCTTTTGGGACTTATTCTTTACTGACAGCAGAAATAGGATTTATGGTCGGAGGCTATGTGTTGGTTGATTTTGTTGTGAAGTTGGTTATAGTCAGTCAGGGAGGAAGAAGATTTGTGTTTTTGGTAATTTTTCCATGCTTTGTCCCGGAGGTCATGAGAGTTATAGTTTCTTTGGTTATCCAGGGGGCAGTACTGTATTTAACTCTTTTAGTTTTGATTGGAGCAAAGCTGTTTAGTAGGTTGATGAAAGTAGTATTGAAGTAAATAACGGCATCATCCAAGTGAAGGGATTTTAGAGGGGTCCAGTTAGTATGTTTTAGGAGTCAGAGAAGGATTGAGGGTTGAAGTTTTTGAGAGAGTTAGTGGAAATATATTTATGAGATAGGTGTAAAGAGGTTGGTGAATGACAAAAGAAGGCAGGGAGGTGATCACTATGGGAGTCAGGAAGGGTACCCTAATCAGAGATAGTATGGGGGTGAGAGACTAGTATCCAGTCCAAGATGCTTCTAGAGGAACTGTCTTTAGAGGGTCTAGTGGGTGAATTGATTAGCTGGGTAAAGTTACAGAGGTTTAAATTGTGCAAGGTAGTGGGGGATTGAATGGTGGCCCAATTAATATTAATGTCACCTAAAATTATAGTTTCATTACTTATATTAGTTGAGAACCAGGAGATGATTTCCTCAGGAATAGGGATATTGTCACCAGGAGGAATGTATAGAGAAGAAATACATATATTTTTCTGTTTATTTATATTTAGGAGGGCCTGGTTAGCTCAGCAGTGCCAAATTGGGGGACAGGTTTAGTGTATGGAGTTAAGGATAGGGAGGAAGAAAGCAGTAGGGCTACTCCACCACCTTTCTTATGGGTTCTGTCATTTCTTATGATGTTATAGTTAGGAGGGATAATTTCAGGGTCTTTCATATGAGGTTTTAGCCATGTTTTGGTGATAGAAAGAATATTGGGGTGGTTGTGGAGGAGCCAAGTGTAGAAGATGGGTATTTTATTACATAAACTCTGGGCAGTCAATGTTGCAAAGAAGAGAGATTTATTTGGGGGATGGAGATTTGATGAGGGTGGGTTGATAGGGTGATTGCAAGGGGGTCTAAGGTTGGGTTGAATGTCGTCAGAGAGGAAAACAGACATAAGTTGATGAATGTGGGAAAAAAGGAATCTAGAATGTTTAGCATTTGTTTTGGGATTAGGGTAGTACTTAAGGTTGGGTGTGACTGAGTAGGGGGCTATATTACTTATATTGGTAATGAGTTTTTTAGGAAAGAGAACAATTGCATTGTGACTGAAGAGGTATGGAGAGATAAAATTAGTGGGGGTGGCTCTTGTAGATGATGTGCAGTCGTGGTATGGAATGGTGGGAGTGGTGTATATTAGGGAGGCTAGTGAGGAGGTGAAGGCAGGAGAGGAGGAGGGGAAGTAGTATTAGTGTGAGAGTGGTTGTATGCTTGAGTGACATGATGGTGCAGTAGGTGTGTGAGCTGTAGTGGCGGTAAGAAGAATTTACTGTTGTGTATAGGGTATAGTTAGCTTCTGATAAGAGTACTGAGAAGAGTAGTGTGTGAAAAGTGGCTTGAGATGAGTGGGAGGCGTTGTGTATATGGGTTGGGAAATAGAAAGAGAGAGATGTAGGAGTGGGTGGGAGGAAGAGTTAGTAGAAGGAAAAAAGTGACTGGGTGATGTAGAGTGGGAGTGGACTTGAGGCTATAAGGCTAGAGGTGTTGGGGATGGGTGGGAATTGGGGGTAGGTTTTCAGTCAGTAAAATGGCACTCCACAATGTCTCCTTACCTCCCAGTCACCACTAGTGTACTACGAGACTCTATCCTTGGTCCCCTCCTCTTTAACATTTTCACCAACATCCTCTATACATCCACACAACAGGCCACTCTAATACAATACACAGATAATTCCACTCTTATTTGCATATTTGACAACGTGGTATACCTCCAAAACATTACTCAGGAAGCTTTAACAGCCATTGAAATATGGCTTTGTAACTCACAATCCATACTCAACCCAAAAAAGACCAAACTACTACCCCCCAATCCCTCTCTTGAAAAAAAACTAAATTTAAAGTCCTTGCTGTCCTGACAAATGCAACTACTGAAGTAATTTCTCATAGCAAATTATTAAGGCTAATAGATGATAATCTTATATTCTACTTGCATATACAAAATTGTATAAGAAAAACTCATCACAAACTAGGGTTGTTTTACAGAGCCAAAAACTTTCTCACCAGTGCAGCTAAAACTACACTTGCCACTTCTTATCTCCTCCCTTCATTTCTTTATGGTGCTTCTATCCTCACTAACCTCCAGGCTTCACAAAAATTTAAATTTGAATGATACTGCAACAAAGTTGCTAAAATTGCAGCAGATACCCCTTTCAGAACCTACTAATGTATAGCACTAAAAAGCCTAAATTGTTAGAAATGCCTCATCCACTAACATATACACAGCTTCTTACCACCTATAAATTTATCCAGCAATCATCTGCCTGTCAAGCACTAAAAAAAATTCTACACAATTATCTTCTCAATTGGTCATTGCGATCCACTGACCAAAAACTCCTGTCTGTTTACAAACCTTGTGGGCACTGCCTGTACACATACAAGGCTGCTAAGACCTGGAACTCATTACCCGAACTCATTACCTGTCTCCATAACGTCAGTAACCCCCCTCCCCTTCAAACCCACTCTGAAAGACTTCCTCGGTAAAATCTGGCTCTAGTCTTGCTCAAAATCAGGATAAACTACATCCCTAAAAGTGAACAAGTCATTCCTTATAACTCCTTACTCTCCCTTCTTCTGTTACTTCCTTACTTGTAGCAAATTCCCTTCCCTGACTTTCTGTCTAAATCTACCATAAGTCTGTTTTTCCCTCATTTCATATTGCAATTCCTGTTTGTATTAGACTAACTTACCTTTAATTTCTCTATAAACTGTCTAAAATTTCACTAAATATTAAATTATTGTCATATAACCTGTATCAGTTCTTAACCAATGTTTTTATATTATGTCTAATTTGTTATAATTATTTAAACTGCAGATGTTTTTGTTTTATTTTTGAAGATTGTAAAATTATTGTTCTTAAAATGTTTTGCAATAATTTGGAACTTTTCTGCTCGGGCGTCCACCGAAAATGGACTTCTACCCAATCAGACTTTCCTGGTAATCAAATGTCAATAAATAAAATGCATAAATAAACAAATAAACAACTTATGGGACCAAAACCTTTCTAATATTTTGGGAAGCATGACCAGGCTGAAAAGGCCCTTTAGGGTCATTTGCCTAATATTTTCCTTTGATCCTATAAACACACAATACCACACTATAGTTACCACATACATCGAAAAAAAATTACAGCAAATGGCTAATAAATGAACATTAAATGGCAAAAGCTTAACGTACCAAAAAAAGCTTAACAGAGAAAAATAATTCATTGAATGGCCATAGTTGGCCAACGTTGTGCCCCCCACCCCCCAACTATATATGCCAACTCCAAGATTGCACTACAGTGGGGAATAGGGCAAATTTGTAAAAAGGTTTTCTTCTCTTACCTTATGCATAGTGGTAGTTTCTGGTTGTTGGCCAACTATGGCCATTTGTTGAATTATTTTTCGCTGTTAACCATGCTTGGTATGTTAAACTTTCGCTATTTAACATTTGATTATTAGTCGTTCCCTGTAATTGTTTTTTATTTTTTTTGATGCATGAACATAGACCCCAGACCAAACACATGGACGAACATATGCTGAGGTTTTGAAAAATAACCTACTTAAACCACAAAAGCCTCCAAAATGCAACAGGGGTAACAAGTACCCTCACAAACCTTCAACCCAGGTAGTACCCACCAAGAAACATGCATCCAGAACTCATAGGGTCTCTAATCAAAAGTCCATAAGGCAAACCTCTGCACAGTCTATCATCCTAGTCATAAGACAATCCATTGTGAAAAACTTTATCCACCCCATAGTGCCTTTTTAGGTAATGTCAGTCTTCAAAAGCCTCCAGCATAACAAAACAGAATTCAGACAACATTAATGTATTGCTGCTAAACATTAGGAATAATAACAAAAAAAAAATACACCCCCTATGGGCAATCCTTACCCTGGAGTTCATTGATGTATGAATCATCATGTAAATCTGTTTCAAGGCTGCTGACAGCACCCCATCAGTGTAAAGTTTCAATGCCTATCACATGTTCAGGTCCACTATACTAGTTGAAGGCACTAAAGGAGGTGGTGTTTCTATATTTGTAAAACAAAACTTAACCTCCAGATTCATTAGACATGATCACAATCTGGAATTCCTCTATATCCAGCTTACCATTTTCAGACCCCATATCACATTGTAACTAACTATAGGACCCCCCCCCCACAGTCCCTTGACCCATACCTCCTACCTGACTAGTAAGGAATCCCTAAATATTCAACCAAATACTATTCTTGTAGGGGAATTCAGCTACTCCTCCATCAGCTGGGAGATCTATACATCTATAAACGGGTATGCCCAGAAATTTCTGTACTTCATAAATACAAATATGATGAGCCAGATACTTCATACCCTCACAGGGGAGACAAAATTTTGGACTTGGTTTTCAACAGTATGCAACACCTCTAACCCCTACCATCTGTAACCCCATCCCTCATCAAATTGGGCATTATATCAGTCATTTTCACCATACCCAGACCTTGCAAAGGCATTCATTATCATCCTACATTTAGGTATAGTTGATAAATTCACCCAGATAAATGTAAATCCCTATGTAATTCACTGGATAGCAAACAAGCTTTTAAACAGAACCCAAGAAATTAGGGTGCATGGATCTACCTCCTCAATGACATATCAGTGGTGTATTTGGTACTCAGTGCACTCCACTTTGGCATTTACTACTCAGTGCACAAAACTAATGTTAAATACTTGTAGCTGAACAAGTCTGCTGATGACTGTAAACTTGGTGCCATCTTTAACTCTGCAGAAGACACTAAGATCCTCCAGGAAGCTCTCTTTCAAACTAATAGCTGTAGTCAGAACCATGCCTTAAGGTGTTTCCCCCTCAAAAGCATGAGGCACAGGGTTTGATTCTCACTTTTGTTCACTGTCTAGTTATTAAATAGGCATGTAATAGTATGTAAATTCATTTCCTAGTATTTACCTATAAACCTATGAATTAAAAAAGGTATAATAGTATCCACTGGCAAGCACAATGTCCCTTGTAACTGCCTCATCAGCAGCACACCCATGAAAGTTGATCCAGTTCAGAGGGATCTAGAAACTCATGTAGACAATAAGCTGTCATTTGATCACTAAATATCTATTGTAAGGAAGTCATTCTTCATTGCACTGCTTTTCAGAAGGGTATGGCATCCAGATCCAGGAAGATAATCATCTCACGGTATATTGTAGTTATTAGGTCAATCCCAGAGTATAATGCCTCCTTCAGTATGTACCTGTCCAAACACCTAATGCAACTTGAATTACAAAATGCAAAACAAATTGGTCACCAACAAGCAAAGAGTTCCAAACTGCAATAGAGCACCAACACCAAAGGAACTCAGAAATAGTCCAAACTGTATAGAACAATGTAAAACATCTTTAATTCAGCATCCAATGATGTAAAAATCTTTCATTCAGTAACAATGTGAATGACCACACTTCTTTCTCACCAAGAAATTCAAAGTACTAACTCATAAAACCTACCCCAACCATCTCAAGGGCCTATCCCTCTTTTCAGTAACTTACAGGCTACTGAAGGTGATTTCTTCCTCAGTTATAGAGCCTCTGCTGACCCCATCCTTTCAGACTACTCTACATACACAACTACAGTAGTATCAGAAACATTCATTCAAGAGATCTTAATTTCTTCTGAACTTAAAGAGAACTTGATGAAAGGAAAGACATATTTCACAGAGAATACCACTTCGCTAGAATCATCTCTCTGTCCATGTAAAGAAAAATACATCTACTAAAACATCAAATGACAAAAATGCATTAGCTGACATATCTAAATTGAACAAGGAATATCAGGATATCAAGCAGCATAAAATATCAATGAATCTGGAAAAAATCAGATTACAATCTTACTCAATCCCAAGAGTATGCACAGGATTGAAATTCATTTATTTATTTACATTTGTTGACCGGGAGTGTATGACTGGACGTAGGGCCATTTTCAGCGGAGGCCCGGGGAGAAAAGTTCCACAGTTAAAATAAACAGACAGTAGTTACATTGGATTACATAGCGATTAACAATATAATATAGCAATTACTTACAACATATTTACAGATGAAGAACATAGTACATCAGTAGACAACTAGAATCTTTATCTGTGAAGTACATAACAGACATTAACAAATGTTACAATAAGAAGTTCCTGCTGTATAATAAGTACTAGGCTTATGAGCATCTGAGCTTGCTATAATCAAGGTAGTTAGTGGAGTGGAAAGAAAGGTAGTTAGTTCAATTAGATCGAAATATTTAAATGAGAAAAGTTATATAAAAGAAGTAATAGAAATAATCAGACTATCAAAGTTACAGATCTAAAAAATATCTTATGTTTTAAAAACCATTACAAGAATATTAATAATAACTCATCTACAAATGATAACAAAAGTATAGACAACTTTTTTGCTAGTAATATTCAAAAGAAACTATCCAAGCACAATATTAATAACATAGATAAACCCTGTTCCTTTAAAGAGTTAAAGGAACAAATAAAAAATCTTAAGACAAAAAAATGCACCAGGGCTGGATGGTCTGTTTCCAGAATTTTACAAACTCTTATATGATAACATCTTGAAAATCTTACTCAATACATTCCAAGAAGTTAAAACTACAGCAAACATCCCTCCCTCGTGGAAATATTCTATCATCTCTCCCATCTTAAAATCAAATAAAGAGCCTAACCTTTGCACATCATACAGGCCAATCTCTTTGCTTAATATTGACTGCAAGATATTCATGTCTATCTTAGCAGATAGATTAAATAATATTCTTGCAATATTAATTCATGAAGACCAAACTGGGTTAATCAAAAACAGAAAGGTACAAGACAATGTAATTAGATTACTGTCCTTAATAGACTTAGCAAACAAGAAAAAGATGAGCTTTCTATTTTAAGCTTTGATATAGATAAAGCTTTCAAATCCCTAAGTTGGCCATATCTGTTTAAAGCTCTGCAAAAATACAATTTCTCCCCAAGCTTTATAGGATAAATAAAAAAAAACTATATGAAAAGTCCATAGCCTATGTAAAGATTGGAACTTATCTATCTAGCCCATTCAAAATATTAAGAGGTACTAAACAGGGGTGACCCCTCTTCCCATTACACCTTGCCCTGGCTATTGAGCCTCTTGCAAATTATGTTAGAAATAATGACAGAGTTAAAGGATATAAAGTGTCAGACAAGTTATCCTCCAAGATACAAATGTTTGCTGATGACCTAATAACTTCTAATGATATTGAAAATTTAGTAGATCACCTATTACATAATCTAGACTTCTTTGCAAACATCTCTGGTCTAAAATTAAATCACAACAAAACTCAGGCACTTCACCACCACCACCACACACACACACATCTTCCACTTTCTCTTATTCCCTTATGTTAGCAAATAGTATCAATAACTGATCAATACTGTGTGTTTTATTTAAACTATACCACAGTAGCCTACTGATACAAGGTTATCCTGGTTTTCCACCTGAGAAATTAAGACAAGACTTACAGTTTCAGAGCAGTCCTTGGTCAATTGTGATTGTTCTTAACACATACTTGTCTTGCTTTGGCTCATTAGCAGCAGTACAAAGAACTGCCTGCTCACACCCTTGTTCTCCTCTCTTCCTTCCCTGTTTATTACCTTAAGACAATCCCAGAGTTAATAAATATTACCTGTGGCAGGCACCATTTGTAAAACTACAATCCACTCTGCTACAGGCCCCATGAAGGCTCAGTGTCTCTCCAGTAAGTGTTTTACAACTGTAAATGCCTATTTATGTTGAATTGTGTTAGACATTTTACAACTGTATATGTTTATGTTGAATTTCAAGCCTGTACTCCGATCTGCTTACTTACACTATCAGACTATTTACCCCACTCATAGGACCAAAAACTGGGACTGGGTTAGCCCCCGCCTCACTCCCTCCCTGCCCCTTATCCCACCCGCCCCCACTGTGTCTACATTTATAGCCACTAGGCCACACCCCTACTTCCTCTCCAACCTACACAACTTCCTCTCCAATTTCCTCCCCGCCCACCATTTTACTGTTTAACCACTACTATTCCTCTGAAGCACATTGACCCCACCCATTGATGACATATAACATGTCTATAAATAATTATAAACTCCTTCGTCTTATCTTACCACTCTTAATTCTACCATACTTTCTTACTAGCTATGAAAATTTCACATTCGTAAGTTTCTCTTATCCAAAATGCCAAACCAAGACCCCCCTACCTCCATTGACTGCGGAACTTGCCCACTACTACACTACCCCAAAAATTATAAATTCCAACCACTTGCTTCTAAAAAAACCACTCCAGTCAACACCAAAATCCAAATATGAACTAAAACTACTATTCAAAGTTATTAGACTACTAGCGTATCTAAGAAAAAACATAACCAAAGATGGGGACATCCATCCTAATCCAGGCCCAACCTTAACTCAAAATCCTACCAGCCCACCACTCTCCCACTGACTGGTCAACTCCCTCCTAATATGCCACTTAAACATTAGAAGCCTAAACAATAAGATACATAGCCTGCATGCTGTACTAGCCACATACCTCCCCAACATAATGTGTCTATCTGAAACATGGCTCCGGCCATCAACCAAAGACAATGAGATCCTGCCTCCTGGTTACAATATACTTAGGGCAGATAGAGTAAAGAAAAGAGGAGATGGAATAGCCGTCTTATATAATAGCACACTTAACATCATAACTAACCCTATACAACCACCCCAGGTCTGTAACGCTGAAATACTAGCTCTAAAAATTCTACTAAATAATCATAAGGGCATTAACCTAATTGTCACCTATATTCCCCCTGGGAACAATGTAGAAACACTAGAGGTCATTCTACATTGGATAGCCAACAACTACCCTCAAGAAACCATTGTCCTGGGCGATGTTAATATTGACTGGAACCAATGCACAGCACAGTCTAACCCCATCCCTGTTAACCTACATGGATTCTCTCAGATAATATCATCTACCACACGTACAGGTAACAATAACCAAAAAGAGATTATACTAGACTGGATACTCACCAACAGTCATCCCCAGAACTATATGTCTGGAACTCTCCTTAATGATCTTAGTGATCACCTGCTCACATACATCATGAAAGACAAAATTAATTGTACAAGCTTACCTATTTATAGGTCTTTCAGATCCAAGAAAAATTTTGACCCAACTAAATTTCAACTTGAACTCAAATCATGTAACTGGACAAAACTAAAGTTCCTTCCCCTTGATGAGGCAGTGTCATCATTTAACAATTCATTCCTTACTATACTTGACTCGCATGCCCCTAAATGCTCAATAAGAATTAAAACTCAACTAGCACCCTGGCTAACAACAGACACCAAAACCAAAATAACAACTAGAGACAAAGCATGGGATAAATGGCGCACTACCAAACTACCCCTAGATCGTATCAAATTCCAACAACTTAGAAATGAGACTAAAAAAGCCATCATACTAGATAAGAAAAATTACTTCTACAATATGCAACATAAACATCAGAATAACCCTCAAAAGTACTGGGCAGGCATAAATAAACTTCTCCAACCAGGCAAATCCACTACTCCGACCCCAGGAACATTATCTGACAAGAGCCAAGAAGATATAGCCAATTCATTCAATTCTTTCTTCACAGAAACCATCCAGTCATTAGCTAACCAACTTTCTCCTCCCTACACTTCTATAAACACTATACCCGACTCACCACTCTCTTTTAACTTCCAGCCAGTGTCCACATCCTTTATCAGATCCCTTTTGAAAAAACTGAAGCCAACCACCCTTTCAGCCGATCTTCTGCCGGCTGAATACCTGCAAATTGCTGCAGATGTCGTAGCCTACCCTATCTCAATTCTAATTAACAGAACCATAACCGAGGCCTCAATCCCCTCAATTTGGAAAATATCCTATGTTATTCCACTCCACAAAGGAGGTTCATCCACAGAACTATCCAACTATAGACCTATAGCCATACTATCACCACTTGCCAAAATTATGGAAAAGTGCATGCACAACCAACTAATGCTCCATCTAACCCAAAATAAACTACTCACAGACTCTCAACATGGATTCAGACCCCATCATAGTACAACCACTGCCCTCCTCTCTTTTACTGAAAACATTAATCTTAACCGAATAATAAAAAATATCCTCCGCTCTCTTCCTGGACCTATCGAAAGCCTTCGATATGGTAAACCATCAGTTACTTCTATATACTTTAAAACCCTGTATCTAGATACTCCAGCCCTTGACTGGTTTCAAGCTTACCTCACTGGGAGACAACAAGCAGTAATGTGGCAAAACAAGCTCTCCTGCCTACTACCAAATACCATAGGAGTTCCTCAAGGTTCCATATTAGGACCTCTCCTCTTTTCAGTCTTCATAAACGACATCCAAACAGTCATCCCTGAAGCCACCTGCATTCAATATGCAGATGACTCGACTATAATATGTTCCAATGCCTCTCTTGCAAATCTGCTAACTACCACCCAACATAGCTTCACCAAAGTCGAAAACTGGCTTGCCAACCATCTCCTGATCTTAAATCCAAACAAAACCAAGTTACTTCTCTTCTACCCAACCAATAGATCTCCGACTGAAAACTTCACTATAAAATCCAATAATGGGACCATCATCTCCCCAGACACCTATACAAAGCTATTAGGAGTAAACATTGAGAATAAACTCAAATTTGATATACATATCAACCAAGCCATTAAGTCAGTCAACAAGAAACTTGGGACCCTATACAGAATTAAAGCCTTCCTTACCCCGAATGCCAGGGCAGCCACAGCCCATTCACACCTTCTCTCTACCCTACTATATGCCTCTCCTGTCCTCACTCACCTTAACAAATCTGATCTGGCCAAGCTCTCATCCTGCTATAATCACATTGCCAGGTTCGTTACAGGCCTACCCTACAGAACACACCACTGTACTAACCTGAAAAAGCTTGGATGGATAGAATTCCCACACCTTCTTCACCAGTCCCAACTCATAGAGGCCTTCAAAATCCTTAAACAACCTGAGAATACCCCAGCATTAAAAAACTTAATGACTCCCTACTCCAATCTAAGCTGCCTTCGCTCAGCAAACAGACTCCTTGTCCAAACAACTAAATCTCCCAACCTAGGTGGTGACGCACTATTTGCCAACACCACTGGTAAAATATGGAACTCTCTCCCAAATAACATCACGCTTGCAACTTCTCTAAGTCAATTCAAAAATTGTCTAAAACTCCACTTCAAGTCACACTGGCTATGTCCTTGCTCAAACCCAGACTAGCTCTGTGCCATTAACTAAAACATAAACAACTAGCTAAGATGATAAGTACTTTGTATACTGTGATAAAGAAATATGTATCCTGTCTAACTCTATGTCATTATACTGCCTACCGTCCTTGCTAATATGTTATTAATGTTACATTTGTAGTAATCTCAGAAATAGTAATGGCAGTCTTGTACTTGTATGTAAATAGCCTATGTTTTTGTTAAGTTCTTTCAGCTCATTTACTGTACCTAATTATCAATGTAACTCTGTTGTAGCTTTTCTCCCCGGGCCTCCGCTGAAAAAGGACATGTATCCAGTCGGACCATCCCGGTTAACAAATGTAAAATAAATAAATATAAAATAATAAAAACTTCTAGTAAATAAAAATGTTGCTATGAAACTTTGATCAAAAAGAGAGATAAACTGGGAGGGCACGCATATTAAATATCTAGGTATCATTAATGAAAATGTGTGGCGACATGCGTGAACGGGCATTCCTTCGTTGAAGGTTGTGCGCTAGGCCCAGCAAGCCAGCACATAAAACTCTACTCCAATCATTAGCGGACCGGAGTTCTGCTGTGGCACAGACAAACATTAATGAATCTAATTCTGCTGTGGCACAGACAAACATTAATGAATCTAATTATAAAAAAATCACTCACATCTAATTACCAACAACTTATCAACTCAGTTACTAGTCTAATAGACAGTTGGAACAGACTCTGCTTCACATCTGAAGACAGACTAACTATAATCAAAATGATACTGTTACCTAAAATCTTATTCATTGGCCAAGCTCTAATAATTCCCCCACCTGTTAAAATTAAACAAATAATTAATAACTTATTACTTAACTTCCTTTCCTTTGGTATCCTAAAAAAACAAGAATTTCCCTTCTCTGGCACACCACAAGCTAGGATGAAGGAGGTATAGGATTTCCAAAAATGATTTTATATTTAAACTCCGCTTTTATTAACATAGTGTTGCCTTGGAATAATACTTATTATACATCATATTGGAAATCAATGCATGAAACCTTACTTCTAAATACTAATAGGACATTGCTTGAACCATATATTCAAATACATGCAAACATCTTTATATGGATTTTAAAAATATACAAAGTGGAAGGTCAAAACTTGTTCTCACACCTCTTATAAACCAAATATTGCTGCTGTTTAAAAAGCGTATGTTTTCTAATCAATGAATTAAGAATTTATTAATAATTATGTTTCCTATTGCTTACACAAATGATTGTTTGACATCTTTTGATACTCAGAAAATGTTAGAATTTAAGAAAGGTGACATATTATAATGGAGTCAATTTCTCTCAGCTAATAAAATAGGTTCTGCAGACTGTTTGATCAGCAGATATAGTTTGCAAAATTGCAGTTGGCTGGACATCCAAACTTGTAAGGATTTTGTACATACTAAGCTCGTACCCTCATTAGAGGCATACAATAAGAGTAATTTAAAAATCCTGGATTTTATCTCAACAATTATTAATAGCTCCCCCAAGAATACTTCATACATATCTGTTATTTATAAAATTCTCAGAAATTATTTTAGCAAAACATGTTTCTTTTTGGAATTATTCAAGTGAAGTTAATAGACAAGTATTCTCAAAAAAAAAAAAAAGATAAAAAAACTTTGTTTACAGTCAGTGAAGGAATCCACATCTCCCCTGCTCTGGCATGTATACACATGGGAATTTTTACATAGATGTTTTGTCACCCCACATAGACTAGCAATAATGTACAAGAAAGATGAAATGAAATGCTGGAAATAATACTTTCCCCATTTTGGTTAGACTTTAAGTATCTTTGTAAAGCTCTATGGAATGACAACTGTACAATTTCTGACTCCCTTATCCTTTTCAATGTTCCTGTTCTTGAAGTCATTCCTAAAAACCAAACAGTTTTACTATGGTCTATCCTCTCTATAGGAAGGAAAATTGTTACTAAAACTTGGAAATCCCGATCTACTCCTGTCTTTAAAGTTGAGTTTATTCATCTTGTGAAATACATTTGTAAGAATAGGATTGCTACTATAAAAGCAAGGACTAGCAACACAACTCATCATTTAATTGCTTGGACAAAATTGTATAATCTGTTAGAGAAATATTAAGTGTTCTCCTATGTATATTGCTTTTTTAGCTGTTGTGGACATTGTATATATACAAACTATAGTTTGTTTTTTCTTGTTACTATACTGTTAAGTACTAGCAAAAAATTACGATCCCTCATAAAATCCTCCAAGGCCAGCTTTGAGAGAAAAATTGCTCAGGACACTAAAGACAATCATAAGGCTTTTTTCAGTTATGTTAGGAACCTGTGATGCAACTCCCAGACTTGTTCTGAGTTGATTCTAAATGACAAAAAATACACTGAACCCACAGACATCGCCAATATCCTGGCAGACAGGTTCAGTGAAAACTCCCCCCCCCTCCCCCCCAAATAAAGAGCAAGTATCTATCCCGGCAGAGGGCTGCCTCCCAAACATCTCTTATGCTCAGGTGAAGGCTGCCCTCTCCAAAGCAAAAAACACTGCTTCCATGGGACCAGATGACGTCCCGGGTTGCGTCCTACATGAACTCCAAGAAGAACTAATCCCCCAAATAAAACAACTGTACAATCTCAGCCTCACTACAGGATATGTGCCCACAGAATGGCATACAGCAACAGTGGTCCCACTCTACAAAGGTGGAGCCTCTACGGACCTTGGAAACTATCACCCCATAAGCCTGACTAGCTTAGTCTGCAAGGCTATGCAGAGGATCATCATGGAGCTTATAAACAAAGACATTGGGGACCTACAGACACTAGATCCTACACAGTTCGGCTTCGTCAAGGGCAGATCCTGCCTTTTGAACCTGGTTGACTTCTTCAAAACAGTCACCAAAGCCATAGATGAAGGGAAGGTAGTCCACACAGCCTATCTGGACCTAGCAAAGGCATTTGACACAATACCCCACTCAGGCATCATAGATAAGCTATCCAGCTTAAATATAAACCCCTATGTCACAAGATGGGTTGCAAACTGGCTCAAAGACAGAACCCACAGAGTGAGAGTTGCTGGAGCCATGTCAGACTCGAAACTGGTCACAAGTGGTGTCCCACAAGGTTCTGTCCTGGGACCGTTCTTGTTCGGTATATACTTTTCCGAGGTACAGGCCAACGTGGGAGGACTATGGCTCACCAAGTTCGCAAACGACTGCAAACTAGACGCCATAATCAACTGTCCAGCTGACACAAACATCCTTCAAAAAGGTCTCACAGAGACGGATAACTGGTGCCAGAGCCATGGTCTAAAGCTAAATGCCAAAAAGTGTATAGTCATACCCTTTGGCAAAAACAATGTGCCCACAAATTACCACATAGGCGGTAACCCATTAAATACAGAGAAAGAAATTAGGGATCTGGGGACCCAAGTTGATAGCAATCTCTCCTTTGACAACCACATTGCCAAAGTGGTTAGAAAGACCTTTTACATAGCCCACCTCATCATGAAAGGATTCACATCTAGATCAAGAGAGGTAATCGTGCCCCTTTATTCATCCCTCATCAGGCCCATCATAGAATACAATGCCCCTTTGGGATGTACCTTACCCGACACCTGCAGCAATTAGAAAGACCCCAAAAGTACCTCACCAAGAGGATCAAGGGACTCAAACAGATGCCATATGCTGCTCGGTTAAAAAAACTCCAGCTCTACTCAGTTGCATACTGCCTACTTCGAGGTGATCTATGCCTGACATATAAAGCTATGTCCAATCCAGAATTAATGGACATGCTCCACCTCAGTAAATCTAAATCCCTTAGAGCCACACGCTCGAGGGACTTGAACCTCAGCACTGAAATAAATAGAATTTGCTGGAGGGACATATTCATAACTCAGAGGCTCCCTTCGCTATGGAATAGAATTCCAATCCATGTTAGGCAGAGCACCTCACTGAATCTCTTCAAGAAGAATCTTGATGAGTGGATGGGGGATCGTAGGTTTGTCCCGGGGATTACTTCCGTGTCACTATTAGACAGAGGCACAGCAAACTAAACCTTAAAAAGGGCACAGTATACTCAAATCAAGGGGTGGCGTAAGCCAAACAAAATCGGGCTAGGCTTATAATTGCCCCAGGGCAGATAGCCTAGTATGAACCTATGAACCTATGAACCTAAGTATAGTACTATGTGTTACAAAGTAAATAAAAACATTTTGGAAAAAAAGAAGAGTAATCTGAATGAATAGACGGGAAAGTGCAAGTTCACCCCTGATTTAGCACCCTTGTCCTTTATGGATAAGAGGTAATAGTCTGCCCAGCTCTGGGTTATTACAATACAAAAGGTCCTGGGTTACTCATACTTATAATATAAGGGCAAACAAACCTTTTGGGAATATATGGCTTGGCTTTGAAAGATCCTCATGGATCAATACCCTACTAAATATCTTTGAACCTATGGACTGTAATATTGGCTGCAGTGACATTTTTGTTGTGGCTTCAGTCACACTTCCTTTGAGAGATGTTGCCAACCTCACAAGTCATGGATGAAAATGGATTCTTAGGGCCAGTCTACTTCCCTTAAATATATAAATTAATACACATAAATAAACAACTAAAGCCTTGGATGTAGCCAGTCTATTGAATACTTTGTTGTGCCCTTGTGTGTGGGTGTGTGTGTTTGTGTGTGTTTAGTGTAGGTAAAGTTGCTAGTATGTCTGTTTCTGCTTATAACAAAGGCCCTTCTGCATAGTTTATTACAGAGTAGCCAAATTACATGCTCCTTAAATTTACATACAGTCATCATCCCTGCTTGCAGATGGAAACAGCTAAAACCAGAATACCTAGCACTTCATGAAAATAAGTAGGCTACTTATAATCATTCATTTTCTTTTCAAAATGTATATGATTATAAGGTTGATATCAGTACGGACTGGTATATTATTAGCTGTAGTAAACTTGGGTTCTGGAGTGAGATGATAGCAAAATGTGTAGATTTGCACTTTGCACCACACCCACTGAACATCACTAGCCCCTAGTACAAAATATTGGCTGGAAATCTGTTCTAGAGAGAGCCTTTTTATCATTACCTGTTTCCTTTTTAAGCTTTTAAATATCAGTTTTGTCCATCTGTAGTTTACTCACTCTCTTTCAAAGCTAGCCCTCAGCTCCAGAGTTGTTCTTTAAGTTTCTAGCTTTCCCATTTCATGGACTCAGTTGTACAGCTACAATATTTCAATTGCTGGTATAGTTATTTAGAGTGTTAGTTCCTGTTGTGATGTATGCAATGCTAATACATATGGGCCCATGAGTATGTAAAAGAGCATGCTACTCTGTCCTTGCTATTGTAATGTGTAAACTTACAGTAAAATATTATTTTTCTATTGTTAAAGTGTTTAAGACCACAGTTGTGAGCACACACGCTAGCAGTGGGGGTTGGCTCATGTATGCAGAAGCAGTTTTGGGGTTAACAGCTACAAAAATCAGCATGACGAATAGAAAAATAAATGGAACCCATCTTATGCTGCCAAAAATCTCAAACTCTTGTGTCATGAGTAAAATATGAATGAGAAGGGTCTGATTTAGGACACAGAAGGAAGGAGCCATGACTGTGACACTGGTAACTGGGTGACATTACCAGGTCATCTGAGGGAGTAGGGAAAGAGCTGTACTGTTCTGGCTCACCTATTTGGGGAAGGGCAGAATCCTTTTATGAGATTATTACTCCAGCGGATACTGGCAACTCTAGTCTCTAGCAAATGAAAAGGATAAACATATCAGCAGACCATTTGCAGACAAAATTGCATATTGGTGTCATGACATAATAGGCATGGAGTGGAAATGTGTGTAGGACATAAACAAAAATCTTCCCACTATTACAGGGATAGTGCATTACTGGGTTGCCTTAATCTTTCTGGCATCTCTGTAAATCTTCAACAAGGATGTCTCCACTTAAGAGGGTCCCATTTGGGTTAAAAGCCATTCAAGTGCTAACACTGAAGGATAGAATTGGTACAGTAATCAAGAAAAGTTTCAGGTCTTTTCAGGATATAAAAATAATGAAGACAAAACAAAAGCTATATCTGTAAACTATGTACCCCACACATGCAATACTTGTATTTAAGAGGATATAATAAAATGAACTATTTAGGAGTATGTGTTAAAAAGGATTCTATTATGGCAGGTAAGGATATGTGAGAAGGCACTAAACAAAAGATAACAGAAAAATGGAGAAACAAGAATCTCTTTTTTATGGATATGGGTAGCAAAACACAAGCAGTGTTTTTAGTCCCTTTAGTTTTATTTAAAGTTCATGCATATTGTTATCAAACAGAGGAGGATTTGTGGATAGCAATTAATAAAGAGTTGAAGGATTTTATCTAGGAGGGGAAGAGGGCACGGGCCAAATGGGATAAATTGATTCTTACAATAGAACAATGTGGTTTAGAATTACTTGATTTTAAGGGATATTTTAGACCTACACTGTTAAGGCCCATATACAAATCAAAAGCAGAAAGCTATAATTCATAGTGTAAAGGGATGATGATGATAAATCAGGGAGAAATTCAAGAAATAAAGAGAGAGTTTCATTTTGGATGCAATTCATTAAGAAGAATAACAACAGCCATAGAAATATTATATCCATAAAGTAGCAGAAAGTATTCTAAGAACTAAACCAACATAAGAAATGAGATACTGCTGATAGAGATGACTACAACTAGAGATACAGAGAATAGGCAAGATGGGGCAGGAATTTACTGGAGAAAACTGGCAAAGGAACCAAGGTACTGGAAGCAAATAACTAAATAGGAAAAAGTCACAGAACAGGAAGAGGCCAAAAAGACATTTGGACTGCAGGCTATAGACTGCCTTCCCTATCAGAGACTGGTATAGTATAGGCAAAGAGAAAGGGATAGGGGAATCCTAAGAGAAAGACTTGCTCTGGTGGAGCATTTAGTCAAATCTAGAACAAAAGCTGCTGTTAAAAGGGATAATTAATAGGGCTTATAAAATATTGCATGATAATTATAGGAATCTATCAGAGGAGGTTAGAAAAGATTGGAAAGAGAGATTGGATAAGCAATACAGAAACAAAGGGAGATGTTATGTATTGCTTCCTAATATGAAAGCTTAAAAGATTTAGGACTTTTTCTTGGAAGTGTTTGCATAGGTATTTCTATATCCAAAGCAGACTCCAAAGATTTTTTTTCTCAGTTAGTTGGCAAATGATGGAGTTGTGATTAGGACGAAAGATGCAACTGGGAACATATCATTTGGGAGTGTAATTGAGTTGTCAGAGTTTACTCTGTCAGAAATATCACTTGAGCAAATGGATATAACTAAGGAAATGATTTTTTGAGCTGGAATACTGGATCTGAATTATTTAGATATAGTAAGGGCTTGCTGAGTTTAATTCTGGTGGCTTTCAAAAAAGCAATTGATAGAAAATGCAAATCAAAGTCTAAACCAAATGTATTTGAAGTAGTGAATATTGTAAGAGAGATAAAGGACTGGAAGTAGGTTCTTTAGAAAGGGTAGTAGCAATTAACATAGTAAAAATGGAAAATGTGGGAGCAATACCTGCAGAATAATGTTTTGGAAGAGGAATGAGGTTTAAGGGAAGGCAGGAACTGAGCAATTTATGTAATTTTGGATTGATGATAATTGTACAAAAAATATATGTGGCGTACAATGTTTGTAACTATGAACATGTTAATGTGGTTTGTTTTATTTTTTATATAAATGTTTGTCTGCCTGTTTCACAAGTAATAATTCAATAAAAGTGTTAAAAAAGCCAGTCAAGTGCTGGAGGGGCAATGGCATTTAACAAATGGCAGACAGTGAGGGAAATAAAAAAATAAATAAAGAGCACAAAAGTGAGGGAAATAAAAAATAAATAAAGAGCACAAAAAGTGATGTTTTTAGTTAGTAAGGGATTGTTCTTGGAAAAAAACAAAATGATCTACAAAGAGCAATTTTGAAATATAAATTTTTAGTTTCAATATTGCAGTATGGTTTACCTTTAAAAAAATCTACTGATGTGCACAATGTTTTACTTAAAAGCAGTACCAGAGTCGCGTGTTTATAGAAATGATTAATAACCAACCAAATGAATGAACACAAGGTAAAAAATGTACAAACTAAAAGCAAACCTCGTAACAACTGGGCTCAAGGAATGGTGAACCATCAGTTCTGATGAAGTTCATTGTACATGAATGAAAGTGCTTAAGAAATAAATTTGGTAGTTTACTAACAAATAAATTTGGCAGTTTACTGTTTAACTAATAGTTCTGGGGTTCACCGTTCCTTGAGCCCGGTTGTTACTATGTTTATTTTTAGAAGAGATGATTTATGTCATGTGATTTCTCAGGAAAATCAACAACATTTTTTATTTAAATTTTGTAAGAACTAACAGGCTACAGTGTTTAAAAAACTGAATTTCTTCCACTGTCTGTTGCTATTAAAAGACTCCTTTTCATTATTGTGTTTCTACCAATGCAGACATATCTCTGCATTTGGTAAAGGTCTTCTAGCTTTTCCTTCTTAAAACTGTGCCTATAGTACATACAATGGTTCCATAGCAGAGTGTGCTCACTTCATCTTATGCACATATGTGAACTGAGATGTATGCATCATTGAGATCCTGCTAACCCCCAGAGTGTGACTAGTAAGTAAAAACATTCCTACAGATTCTCCCAAAGGAAAATAGAACAGACAGGCACATTAACACCATGAAAGATTTAGTGTTTTTGAATTGTTATGATTTTTCTTTCTTACAAATCTATTAGTATATTGTAGAATACATTAACCTTTTCTGAACTGGTTCAGATGAATCTATTTTTATTCAGTCACTTATCAGAAACTTTAAAGGTACAGCAAGGGTAAAGTATGACTTAAAGTAAAAAAAAAGTTGAACCACCCCTGATGATTATCTAAGGATGGCCTCTCCCGTTTAACCTTTAGCCGGGTTGATAGGGATGCATGGGTCGATTGAATGGAAAGGGGACGATGACTGACAGCAGAGACAAAGAGTGCCAAAAAAAAACTTTAAAGACACAGCAATAGGAGTCATTTTGGTCCCATCATAAGCTTCTCTGTAACATGTTAAATTGGAAGCTTGTCATACCTATGATATCTGAAGAGAATTCATGGTTGAAAATAAATCTCTTGATGATATTTTATGTGACATAGTACAAAAAAGCATTTTAATGAACATCCGCATATGCTATGTGCATTTGGAAGCTCATATTAAAATGACAATGTCGCATCCTTTGTGGATGTTAAAATCTACAAGTAAGACAAAAAACTGTATTCAACTTAATATGGAAAAGTAAGTTATAGAAAAATATACTTAAATTGCAGAATCATGCACCCAAGTACAAAGAATGGAAATGTAATATGTTAAAATTCAGCCCAAAGACCCTATCCTGACCTTGTAAATATTCTTAAAAGATCTGGTATTACTCAAAAAAAAAATCACTTTTATGGAAGGTTACGTGGTGCAATGGATGGAATATGTGACTGAGGTTTTCTTAAGTTTTAATCTATTTTCAGGGTGGATGCAGTAAACACAGAGACTTCCAGTTGTATGTGGAAGTTATTTCCCCTAGTGACTTGCATTGTAAGATCCTGCTTGACGGGGCTCTACTGTGTGAGATACACAATGGTTGTATCAACAAACTAGAGTAATGCTTGAGGTCAGTTATAATTCACTTACTGGTCTGACAGTCATTATTAAGATATATAGTAGAATTGTGGTGCTATTTTGAAAAATATATTCTTTTTAAAACAGTTGGCTTTTTGTCTTGATGCTGTAACTCATGTTGCTGTCACTCCATAAATAAAGATAATTAAAATATATCCTGATTATTTCTTAATGTGCAAAAAAGTATACTTCTATGTATTACCCCTATTGCATGGGTGAAGCTGATTTACTGACAGGTGATTTCTGTGGACAATTATCAACATTTTTTTTTATTTAAGTTTGATTTATTGTTCTAAATGGGGATTTGGTGTGTTGCTTCAGCAAAGAGAAATGCATTGATTTATTTTATATTAATCACACCATACAGTGGATATAAAAAGTGTACACACCCCTGTTAAAATGCCAGGTTTTTGTGATATAAAAAATGAGACCACAATAAATCATTTCAAAACGTTTCCCACCTTTAATGTGACCTATAACCTGTACAAATCAATTGAAAAACAAACAAATCTGTTAGGGGAAAAAATATAAAAAACGTACAATACGCTGGTTGCATAAGCGTGCACACCCTTAAACTAATACTTTGTTGTGTGTGCGCACCCTTAAACTAATACTTTGTTGAATCACCTTTTGATTTAATTACAGCATTCAGTCTTCTTCGGTAGGAGTCTATCAGCATGGCTCATCTTGACTTGCTAATATTTGCCCACTTTTCCTTGCAAAAGTGCTCCAAATCTATCAGATTGCGAGGGCATCTCTTGTGCACAGCCTTCTTCAGGTCACACCACTGATTTTCTATTAGATTTAGGTCTGGGCTCTGGCTGGGCCATTCCAAAACTTTAATTTTCTTCTGATGAAGCCATTCTTTTGTTGATTTAGATGTATGCTTGGGGTCACTTGTCATGTTGAAAGGTGAAATTCCTCTTCAGCTTTCTAGCAGACGCCTGAAGGATTTGGTCCAAAAGTGAAGGTATTTGGAACTGTTCATAATTCCCTCCACCTTGACTAAAGACCCAGTTCCAGCTAAAGAAAAGCAACTCCAAAGCATGATACTGCCACCACCATGCTTCACCATGGGGATGGTATTCTTTTGGTGATGCAAAGTGTTGTTTTTGTGCCAAACGTACCTTCTGGAATTGCGGCCAAAAAGTTCAACCTTGGTCTCATCAGACCATAACACATTTTCCCACATGCTTTTGGGACTCTTGATGTATTGTATTGTACATTTTAGCAAGACCTGGATGTTTTTTCTGTTTAAGAAAAGGCTTCTGTCTTGCAACCCTACCCCATAGTCCAGGCATAAAGAGATTACGGGAGATTGTTGTCACATGTAGTACACAACCAGTACTTGCCAGAAATTCCTGCAGCTCCTGCAGTGTTGCTGTAGGTCTCTTGGCAGACTCCCTGACCAGTTTTTGTCTTGTCTTTTCATCAGTTTTGGAGGGCTGTCTAGTTCTTTGCAATGTCACTGCTGTCCCATATTTTCTCCACTTTTTGATGACTGTCTTCACTGTGTTCCATGGTATATCCAATGCTGTGGAAATGTTTTTGTACCCTTCTCCTGATTGATACCTTTCAGGAACCATATCCCTTTGATGGTTTATAAGCTGTCTGTGAACCATGGATTTTGCTGCAGCAGGCAACTGAGTAAATGTCAAGAAAATCCTACTAGGACAGCTGAACTTTACTTGGGGTTAATCAGAGTCTCTTTAGCTGATGGCAGGTGTGTACACAAAGAAGACTGAATGCTGTAATTAAATCAAAAGGTGCTTCAACAAAGTACTAGTTTAAGGGTGTGCACACAACAGAGTATTAGTTTAAGGGTGTGCACACGTATGCAAGCAGAGTATTGTATGTTTTTTATTTTTTTATATTTTTTTCCTCTAACAGATTTGTTTGCTTTTCAATTGAATTGTACAGGTTATAGGTCACATTAAAGGTGGGAAAAGTTTTCAAATGATTTATTGTGGTCTCATTTTTTTATATCACAAAACCCTGGCATTTTAACAGGGGTATGTACACTTTTTATATCCAATGTATGTTACAAAAACAAGATTAGAATGCAATTGTTTGTCAGAAATGTATAATCTGATAAAAACTGTTTATCATTTTTAAAAGTCACAAGTTTATGTTTGTGCTACAAAAAGAAACAAAACCCTCAGCAAGAAGCAGAAACAAAGTTAGTGACCTTTTCTTTTTTTTAAGTAAAAATGGTATCCGAGATAACCAAAGCAGCTGTAGTTCACATTGTAGTTATATGTTAACTATAAATCACGTGCAATAAGAAAGGTAGCTGTACAGATCAGAACCTTGCCCGTCTTTGATATAGATTGTGACACTCAAAGTATAGGGGCATAGCAGAAAAAGTATGTAAGTATACTATTATCCTTAGCATTTAAAGAGATGACAGACTAAAAACTTTACTTCTTCATATGGAATCAGAACTGTTTTATGACCTTTTTGAGGCAATTAGCATAATAAAATGGGTATCTGTGTGTGTGAGATAGAAAAGCTGAATAAATGTTCTTTTTTTTAATAATTTTTAATGGAGTTTCAAATCAAGCATAAACAATAATAAATTCTCACTAACAATAAAAAGTTATGTTAATATCAAACAAAGTAGAATATGAATTGATTCTTTCTTGCTAAAAGGGGAAAAAACATATATTAACTAACAAAGCAACTATTTACAAAGGGTGTCTATACATGTTTAATTAAATACAAATATATATTACAATTGATACCATATTTCAATCATTCTTTGTTTAAACGTTCCATTAATCTTTTCCACAAATTATATGAGGAAGTGATTCTTGTGGTTCTTGTCCTTATTGTGATGATCTCCAAATGGCTAACCTCTGAAACAATGTTTTTGAATTCATTAAAAGAGGGAGCAATGTCACTTTTCCAGTTCCTTGTTATTACTTTCCTTGCAATTGACAATATGCTCTATAAAATTGGATATTTCATCTTTGCAACATAAACGGGTATTGGAGCATTAAAAAGAATCAAGGATTTTGTCAATATAAAATTGTCAGAGAATAAAGACTGTAAAAATTATTATTTTTTCCAATAATGTTTTAATTTAAAAAAATATGTTCCCAGTCAGCTTTCTCATCTGATTTACATCTCCAAGTGGTTCTAGATTTAGATATGATTTCCATTTTATGTGTTGTATAAAATGATCTCTGCATATATTTCCATGTGAACAATTTCCATTTAAGTGAAGATGTGGTTAATTTAGATGATTTTAACATTAATTGTTTATCTTTTTCACTTGATGATTCTTTGTTTATATTATTATAACAGTTTCAGTATGATTCTTTAATATATTGTACCTCTATTCTTATTATTTTATATGTTTTAGGTAATATATTAGTCTATATTTTGTGTTGTATAAAGATCGATAAAAATTCAATTAACTCTGGGATGGATTTCTTAACTGTAGGTTGCATAATCTCCATTCTATTTTAACATATTGTATACACTTTTGAGCATGTAACCAAAATTCTTACCCTAAATTAAATGTATCTAGCGCATATAGGGCTGATAAAGTATTCTCTTTGTGCATCTTTAAAACTTTTCATCACCATCTCCTTGGAAGATGTGATATTGTTTTGTGTGTAAGCTATTAGAAACATGAGAAACAACCATGCTTTATATGATGGATTCTTGAGTAAAAATGTTCTAATTTATTTTATTGTTATAATAATTATGTCTGAGTTCATTTTAAGATTAGAGTTATTTATGAATTCTTCTTTTAGTAACCAATACATGGAATTGTGCAGAGATATAAATTTATTAGGACATATCAAAAATGTAGATTGAGTTAAAAATATCCAGAAATGGATTTCCATTTAGTAGTATAAAAGGGATTTGACCATTAAATTATTGTTTTGGTGACAGAACAATGGAATATAATTTGAAATCTGGTAAACTAATGCTGCCATTCATCCAGTCTCTGAGATGATTATTTAGTGCTATTCTTGGTTTATTGAGAAACTTTAAGAATTTTAGGAATATAGAGTTAAATTTCTTTATAAAGGTTTTGGGTGGACGTAAAGAGATATATTGTACTATATATAACATTTTAGGAAGTATAATCATTTTGATAATTGAAAGCCTTTTGTCCATAATAAAGAAGTATGTATTCCAATTGCTTATGAGTTTCAGTATCTTCTATACTAGACTTGTAATTGATATCTATTATCTTTTTAATATTTTCTACAATAACTATTCCTAAATATTTTAACTGTCACTCTTTTGCTATATATTTCTTAAATTCTTCTTGTATATTCTTGTTACCATAATTTATAGGCAGGGTTTTCATCTTATTTTCATTGAAAGTTAGATCCGATTTTCTTTGAAAGTCTTCTGTTAGAGTAAAAAGAGTTGTGAGAGATTTATTTTAATCTTTTAAGGTCAAAAGAATATCATCAGCAAATAACTGGATCTTCAGTATTAGCTCTTTATTTTTAACACTCCTTTAATATCAATGTGTGATCTTATAAGGTTAGTGAATGGCTCAATCATTAAAGTAAATAATAATGGCGAGAGAGGGCATCCTTGTTTAGTGCCTTTTGTTATTTTTATTGATTCTGAAGTAAATGGTCCAATATTAATATATGTTTGTGAATTAGTATATAAAAGATTAATGAGCCATATAAATGTATAAAAAATTTGCTTTCTTCTAAAACTAATGCAAGATACTTCTAGTTTGCAGAATCAAAGGCACAATTAGTATAAAGATTTACTACTGTTAAATTTTCTTTTGTTTTATTGGCCACATCAATTAAAGGTGTTATTCTACTTATATTATCATAAACATTTCTATTCAAAATAAAACATGTTTGATCATTATCTATTAAAGAAGGAAGGAACTGTTTTAGTCTATCCACATGTATGGCCATAAATAATTTATAATCGACATTAAATAAATACATTGGTCTATAAGATGAGCATTTTATTGGGTCCTTATCTGTCTTTAATATTGGAGTGAGTAGAGAGTAACCCAAGAAGGGGGGAAATGCCTCTAAGTTCTTAACCATATTGAAAACATTAAGCAGAATATTCAGAAATTTTTTGGTCATCAGTTTATAGATTTCAGAGATAATACCATCATTTCCGAGGGCTTTATTGATTTTTAACTTTTTAATATGTGATTTTAACTCAGAAATTGAAATAGGTTTATGTATAATATTGATCTGGTCAGTGTTTACTTTTTTATTAGTGTATTTCTTTATGAATTTTTTTATTTTTTCATTTGAGTCTATTAACCTATTTTCCTCATTTATTTTTGTAAAAAAGTCTTTAAACTCGTTTAATATATCTTCTGTCTGAAACTTTTCTATTTTTTGATGGTGAATACATTTCTTTACAAAATTAGATTAGACTTATTATATATTTTAGTTCTCATAGCTAACTTATGCATATATTTTGGATTAACTGAATGATATATGATTTTTTATTGCCTCTAAATGTATCTTTGTTTTATGATTTAGAATCTCTAAGTACTTACTTTTCAGTTAATTTATCTGTCGTAGTATGTCTGGATTTGTATTTTGATTATGTAGTTGTAGTTTATCTATTTTCTCTTGTAGTTCTATAAGTTCTTTATCCCATTGCTTTTTCTTAAAAACATACCAAGATATACTTCTACCATAAATGTATGCTTTGAAAGCATCCCA
Organism: Protopterus annectens; assembly: GCF_019279795.1. NCBI lineage: Eukaryota > Metazoa > Chordata > Ceratodontiformes > Protopteridae > Protopterus > Protopterus annectens. The sequence goes on along the minus strand of NC_056729.1, from coordinate 1,229,686,123 downwards.
AATGTATATCTTAGAAGTATCTTGATTGTTATTAGAGGTTAGATAAATTTCGGTCTCTTTTTGTAGAAATTCTTTGAATTCTTTTAAATTAGTTATATATGTTGGTATATGTCTTATTGGATTTCTAAAGTTTTGTTTTAGTACAATTTGACAGGTTATTGCATTATGTTCAGAAAGCGGACATGATAGTCTTTACTCTGTCTAAACTATTTTTTAAATATATATATATATATATATATATATATATATATATATATTTATCAATTCTTGCTTGCGTTCCATGTCTGTGGGAATAATGTGTAAAGAATAATGACTCTGGGGCTGCATAGTCTGTAAGTTGTGCTGGAGCTATACATTTTTTAAGTACTTTAGCCGATGGAAAGCATTTTCATTTTTCTTTTGTGGAGTTCGAGTATTCCTCCTTTGTTATACAATTGAAATCTCCTGCAACTATAAGACTTCCCTTTGAGTTATTCATAATTTGTTCCATTTGTTTCTTTACCGTTTTTACTCCTATCCCAGGAAAGCAATATAAGTTTATGAGTGTGTAATATTTCTTATTAAGTTCAAATGTAACTGAACACATTAATCCTTTATCATCTTTGTACATATTAATTATTTTAGGCACTGGGATGGTGTTTTTCCATAGTATTGTTACTCCCCTTCTTTTTTTGTGTATGATGTGAGCTTGACAATACAGTATACAATCTGGGATTAAGCTTATTAATATCAGATTGCAACAAGTGTGTCTCTTGTAAATAAATAACCTGGGAATTGAGTGGGCTTAAGTATCTAAATAGGTTCCCTCTTTTACATCTATTATTTAAACCATTAATATTTAATGATAATTTAAACATGTCCTTGTGTTACATCAATAGGATAAAAGTTTTTTGTAAGATTCATACTATATATAGCTTTTTATTCACTCCTCTATGTATTGGTATCTTGCAATTGAATATATATGAGTTTTGACTAGGTTTATATATGCAGAAATTATATAAAGGATTATTATAGACATCCTGAACTTTAAACTAGGTCTTATTAACTGTAAAAAGAACATTACTCTAACTTTCCCCACCCACCTGGAGTCTAAGACTTCCTGCTCAGATAGTAATACTATCCAAGCATTTCTTTCCATTCAGTAGTATGTAAAGTAGAGCTAACCATCAGCCTGCTACATTTCCTGTAGTTATTCTTATTATTAGATGTGTAAGTTAACAAAATATATCAACAAGTCCTCTCTAGGTCATATAATAGCATATTAATATCTGAAGGATAGATCTAATTTACCTTATCTTAACATTTGCTAATAGGGTCTATATTATATCATCGAACGAAAAAAATCACTGATCCAAAACACATACACACAACACAAGCACACCAAACAAACAGAAATCCACACACATACACCTAAAATCTGATACCTAACCCTACACTAAACTATGCACACACCACTAACTACCCACTTACCTTAACCCAAACCCTAACCCTAAGGTCCGTCACTATCGCACACTCACCTCACCCGCTCCCTAACCCTAACTCACTTAAATCCACCCTAACCCTCATGTCCACTCAATCGCACACACACCTAACCTGAGCCCTAACCCTAACTCACCTAAATCACCCTAACACTCACATCCACACAATCGCACACTTACCTGAATCTGACCGGTAACTTTCCACCATAACACTGAAAATACCGAAGCAACAGAAACGGACAACCAAATTCTTTCCCTAGGAAAAAATCGAGTTTCTGCTGCTTCGATATTTTGCAATTTCGCAAAAATAAGTTCGATCAATCAGTGTTCGCTTTTTTAAGTGTTCGAGGATATAATATAGACCCTGCTAATAGGGTATATACAAGAAGAAAAACATTTATATCACAATTTGAAAGGATAAATATTTGTGTTTTCTGTTGATTTGGGTTTCATTCAGTTTGTTAGAATTAAAATCTTCACTTTAAGACTTATTTATACATCATAAATTCTTACTTTTTCTATACTTTGTCATTTCCTCTCTTCTCTCTTTACAATCCACTTTTCATTTTCCTTTTTATTGTTAATTGTGATAGAAATTTCCTAAAATCACAACTATTTCATAATACGTTGAGAGCTACCAAGTTATAATATTCTAAGTAAGAGTGGTATGAGTTGTAGATACAGATAAATAAACATCAACATTAGTCTAACACTTCTTGTAAAGCACTTAGTACTCAAATTTTATGAGGACATTAATATATAATCCAATAGCAGTCTGACATATTAGCAGTGGCATATCAGAAAATCATCATCTTCTTTTGCCTGTTCCCATTAGGGGTCGCCACAGTGGATCATCTGTTTCCATTTCTTCCTGTCCTCTGCATCATGCTCTTTCACACCAACCGCCTGCATGTCCTCTCTCACCGCATCCATAAACCTTATCTTAGGCCCTCCTCTTTTCCTCTTACCTGGCAGCTCCATCCTTAGCATCCTTTTCCCAATATACCTAGCATCCCTCCTCAACACATGTCCAAAACAATGCAATCTTGCCTCTCTTGCTTTGTCTCCCAACTGTTCAACCTGAGCTGACCCTCTAATATACTGATTCCTAATCCTGTCCATCCTAGTCACACCCAGTGCAAATCTTTACATCTTTAACTCTGCCACATCCAGCTCTGACTCCTGCCTTTTCGTCAATGCTACAGTCTCCAACCCATATAACATAGCTGGTCTCACTACCCTCTTGTAGACCTTCCCTTTCACTCTTATTGGTACCCGTCTGTCACAAATCACTCCTGACACTCTTCTCCACCCATTCCACCCTGCCTGTACTCTCTTCCACACTCACCGTTACTCTGAACTGTTGATCCCAAGTACTTAAACTCATCCACCTTTACCAACTCTACTCCCTGCATCCTCACCATTCCTCTACCCTCCCTCTCATTTACACACATATATTCCTCTCCTCTCTAAAGCATATCTCCACCTCTCCAGGGTCTCCTCAACCTGGTCCCTACTCTCACTACATATCACAATGTCATCTGCAAACATCATAGTCCATGGGGCCTCCTGTCTAATCTCATCTGTCAACCTGTCCATCACCACTGCAAATAAGAAAGGGCTCAGAGCTGATCCTTGATGTAATCCCACCTCCACCTTAAACGTATCTGTCACTCCCACAGCAGTCCTCACCAATGTCACACTACCCTTGTACATATCCTGTACCACTCTTACATACTTCTCTGCTACTCCCGACTTCCTCATACAATACCACAACTCCTCTCTAGGCACCCTGTCATATGCTTTCTCTAAGTCCACAAAGACACAATGCAACTCCTTCTGACCTTCTCTGTATTTCTCCAACAACACTCTCAGAGCAAATATTGCATCTGTAGTGCTCTTTCCTGGCATGAAACCATACTGCTGATCACTAATCATCACCTCCCTTCTTAACCTAGCTTCCACTACTCTTTCCCATAACTTCAAGCTGTGACTGATCACTTTTATCCCTCTGTAGTTACTGCAGCTCTGCACATCACCCTTATTCTTAAAGATAGGTACCAAAACACTTTTTCTCCACTCCTCAGGCATCCCCTGACTTTCCAAAATTTCATTAAACAATCTGGTTAAAAATTCCACTGCCATTTCTCCTAAGCACCTCCATGCTTCATCTAGTATGTCATCTGGGTCAACAGCCTTTCCATCCTCTTCATAGCTGTCCTTACTTCCTCCTTGCTAATCTGCTTTACTTCCTGATTCACTATCCCCACATCATCCAACCTTCTCTCTCTCTCATTCTCTTCATTCATCAGCACTTCAAAGTACTCTTTCTATCTACTCAACACACTCTCCTCACTTGTGAGTACATTTCCCTCACTATCCTTTATCACCCTTACCTACTGCACATCTTTCCCAGCTCTGTCCCTCTGTCTAGCCAATTGGTACAGGTCCTTTTCTCCTGCTTTAGTGTCCAATCTCTCATACAACTCTCGATATGCCTTATCCTTAGCCTTCGCCACCTCACTCTTTGCCATGCGCCTCATCTCCTTATACTCATGTCTACTTTCTTCATCTCTTTGACAATCCCACTTCTTCTTTGCCAGCCTCTTCCTCTGTATACTCTCCTGTACTTCCTCATTCCACCACCATGTCTCCTTGTCCTCCTTCCTCTGTCCAGATGTCACACCAAGCACCTTTCTAGCAGTCTCCCTTACTACCTCTGCTGTAGTTACCCAGCTATTCTGTAACTCTTTATTGCCTCCCAGTGCCTATCTTAACTCTTCCCTGAACTCCACCTCACAATCACCCTTGTTTAACTTCCACCATTTAATCCTTGGCACTGCTTTCACACTCCTCCTCCACTTCTTGATCACCAACATCATCCTGCAGACCACCATTCTATGCTGCTTAACTACACTTTCCCCAGTCACCACTTTACAGTCTCCAATCTCCTTCAGACTGGCCCTCCTACATAGGATATAATCCACCTGTGTACATCTTCCTCCACTCTTGTACATCACCCTATGCTCCTCCCTCTTCTTAAAATATGTATTCACCACAGCCATGTCCATCCTTTTCGCAAAATCCACAATCATCTGACCTTCTGCATTCCTCTCCTTAACACCATACCTACCCATCACTTCCTCATCCCCTCTGTTCACTTCACCAACATGTCCATTGAAGTCCACTCCAATCACTAGTCTCTCACCCTTGGGTACACTCACAACCACTTCACCCAACTCACTCCAAAATTTTTCTTTCTCATCCATCGCACACCCAACTTGTGGAGCATATGCACTAACAACATTCAACATTACACCATCAATTTCAAGCTTCATAAACATCACTCTATCAGACACTCTCTTCACCTCCAAAACACTCTTGGCATACTGTTCCGTTAGGATAACCTCTACCCGGTTTCTTCTGCCATCCACACCATGATAGAACAATTTGAACCCGCCTCCTATACACTTGGCCTTACTTCCCTTCCATCTGGTCTCTTGCACGCACAATATATCAACCTTCCTTCTCTCTATCATATCAGCTAGCTCTCTCCCTATACCAGTCATACTGCCAACATTCAAAGTTCCTACCCTCAGTACTACACTCCTAACCTTCCTCCTCTCTTCCTGCCTTCGGGCATGCCTTCCCCCTCCTCTTCTTCTTCAGCCAGCAGTAGCCCAATTTCTGCCAGCACCCTGTTGGCTAACAGTACTGGTGGCGGTCATTGTTAACCTGGGCCTCGACCGATCCGGTATGTAATTATGAAATGTTCTTCATATCAGTAATTTGGCAGAGGTTTTACGCTGGATGCCCTTCCTGACGCAACCCTCCCCATTTATCCAGGCTTGGGACCGGCACAAAGAAATGCACTGGCTTGTGCATCCCCAGTGGCTGGGTTAGTGGCATATCAGAAAATAATTGTTTTTAATACATCAATTGCTAGATTTCCCACAAGTGATATCATTTCATCAGTTGGTGTGAGTATGAGTTAAGTGTCATTGTTATATTTAACACAATACTCATTATATATGTTGTTGTGTCCTCATTAGTTTCATATTCATTCTTGTCTTACATTTATAGAATTATGACACAATCAATGTGTATAACTTTTGTTCTGAGTAGTATAAGAACTGCTCATATACCATATTTGCTAATTAATTGACTGCAGTTTGAATATGACAATATGGTAATTCTACTTGAATATAACAATTAATATTGTCAGATACAAAATTCTATTATCTCTAAAGGATTCTTTTCCTTCCAAAAAATAACTATCAAAATTTCTAGTGAGTTATCAAAGGTTACTATAGTTAATTGTAGGATTGACTAGTGTACATTTTTATATACTTAGTCTCCATTTAACTTGTAGATGTCTTTAAATTGTAATTCTTTTGATTTGTATTGTCTGCTTCCTGATTAAAATTAAATGTCTCTTGAGTTCTACTATTTTTTTGTTTCTTCTGCTCTCCATAAGCCTTTGTCTTGGCTATAATATTCTTTTTAAATAGTAGGGACAGTTGCTTTGGAGTGTAATGTTATATGTCATTCTTCACTTTAATAATAACAGGATGTATTAACTTGGCTTTACTTTAGTTTGTTAACTGCTTATCTATGCAATTTTATGAAGCCATCTTATTACTGTGTACAAGATAATCTAAATCTATTTGGGCAGTTTGGAATGTTAGGTTAAAAACAACTTTGTCTAGTGAATATTGATATTATAACATAATACATTAACTTTCCCCACATCATGTTGACTGGCCCATATAGCACTAGTTTCTTGTTTATTATATTGTTTTAGTGAAAATAGAGCTGTTTGATGAAATTAGCTTTGAAAGAACCATAATATTCTTTACTTACAAGAATGCATTTAAATTCATTAATTAGGAGAAGAGGATTAGATGTTTCATGATATGTTCATAGGTAGGTACTAGGCTATTGGCCCTAGGGCCTATACAAGCCTAGCCAAAAAGGTACCCTGGCTTTTGCCACCCAAAAAAATTATTTTCATGTGCCCCTGTCAAGCAGAGCCACAGGGTGAATTTCCTGTTTCCCATCCAATCATCAAGATTTTTCTTGAAGAGTGCTAATGAGGAACTCTGTTTGACATAGATAGGTAGTCTGTTCCAGAGTATGGGAAGTCTCTGGGACAGGAATCTATCCCTCCAGCATGTTTTGTTTATTGTGGTGACAAGGTTTAGGTCCCTCAAGTGTGTAGCTCAAAGGGATTGGGATTTCTTTAAGTGGAGCATGTCCAACAGCTTTGGGTTTGACATAGCTTTGTATGTTAGGCAGAGATCGTCTCTGAATAGGCGATATGCAACGAAGTAAGGTTGGAGTTTTTGAGACGGTCTGCATAGGGCATCTGTTTGAGGCCAGTAATCCTCTTTGTGAGATATTTCTGTGGCCTTTCCAGTTGTTGTAGATGTCTTGTGAGGTACATACCAAAAGGGGTGTTGTACTCTATAATGGGTCTAATGAGTGATGAGAAAAGGGGAACAATGACCTCTTTTTTTTCTGGATGAGAAACCTTTTGTGATGAGGTGTGCCATGTAGAAGGATTTCCTGACCATTTTGGCAATGTGATTATCAAAGGAGAGACTACTGTCCACCTGTGTCCCAAGGTCTCTTATCACAGTTTTGGTGTTAAGTAGACTACCGCCTATGTGGCAGTTCATGGGTACAGAGTTTTTACCAAAGGGGATGACAATGCACTTTTTGGCATTGAGCTTGAGGCCATGGCTTTGACACCAGACATCTGTCTCAGTGAGGCCCTTTTGTAGGATGTCCACATCGTTAGGAGTTTAGGTTATGGCTCCTAGTTTGCAGTCATCTGCGAACTTAGATAGCCAAAGACCTTCTATGTTAGCCTGTACTTCAGAGAAGTAGATACCAAACAGTAGAGGACCCAGGACTGAACCCTGTGGTACTCCACTTGTCACTGGTCTGAAGTCTGATTTGGAGTCTGCTACTTTCACAGTGTGGGTGCTGTCAGTAAGCCAGATAGCAACCCATCTTGTGACATAGGGATTTATACCTAATTTAGTGAGTTTATCTATAATTCCAGAGTGGGGGATTTTGTCAAACACCTTGGCGAGATCTAGATAGGCTGTGTGAACCACCTTACCCTCGTTTATGGCTTTGGTGACTGCTTCAAAGAAGTCTATCAGGTTTAGGAGACATGATTTGCCTTTTACAAACCTGAACTGTGTGGGTTCCAGAGTTTGGAGATCTCCAATGTCTTTGTTTATGAGTTCCATGATGATACGTTCCATGACCTTGCAGATCAGGCTCGTTAGGCTAATGGGGTGGTAGTTCCCAGGGTCTGTCGTGGCTCCCCCTTTGTGGAGTGGGATAACCGTCACTGTGCGCCATTCAATGGTCACAAAGCCTGAGGTGAGGCTATGACTGAATATGGTACTTAGGTGGGGTTCCAGTTCATTCTGTAGTTCATGTAGAAGGCAGCCTGGGATGTTTTCAGGTCCCATGGATGCTGTGTTCTTGGCTTTGGAGTGTGAGGTTTTTACTTGTGCAGCCGTGATTACAGGAACTTTTCATTCTTCCAGTATAGAGATGTGCCCTTTAGGGGGTGAGAGGGGAGTAAAGTTAGCACTGAACCTATCTGTCAGGATGTTGGCAATATCAGTTGGTTCTGTATATTTAGTGCCATTGTGCTGTAACTCAGAGGAGATCTGAGCATTGCCATTGAGATTCTTGACATAGCTATAGAATGCTTTGTGGTTGTCTTTAGAATCAGTGGTGATTTTGCTTTCATAACTAGCTTTGGAGGATTTTATGAGGGATCTCAGCTTCTTACTGAGGCTGACCAGGGAGTTCCTCCAATCATGGGATTTTACTCTTTTTTGCAACAGTTTCTTTCTTCTGTTGTAGAGTTTGTTTATGGCAGAAGACCACCAGATTGGCTTCCTTTTTTTGGAGGATAGCATCTTGGTTCTGTTAGGGATAGCACGATCGATGTACTTGTGTAAGTGCTTATAAAGTGCATTTATAGGATTCAGCAGTTGTACCTCTATTGTCCATCTGCATGGGTGTCGTGAAGTTTGCCACTTCTGTCTGAAGAAGCGTGACATTGGCTTTGGAGAAATTTTTTACAGTTGTTTCCCTAATGGGGGGTGGGAGCAGGATGTGGATGTCTAGGGTGATTAGCTTGTGGTCAGATCTGACCAACGAGGAATTGACCTCTGGTGTGGAACACCGGTCGCCCATGTTGGTGATGACCAGGTCTAGGATATTGCTGCCCCTGGTGGGGTTGTGGATAAGTGGATCCAAGGCGTTGGAATTGATGAATTCCAGAAAACGTTAAGCAAAAGAGTTGGTACATGAGTAGTTTTCCCAGTTAATGGTGGGGTAGTTCAAATCATCCATTATTAGGGTGTTGGGTTGTTCCCTAATATTTTCCAGTGTATCACGAAAAGAAGAGTGGGAATCCTGGGGCATGGTTGGGGGTTTGTAGCAAGCTACAATCTGGATTGCGGTCTTGCCCAGAGTTTGTTGAACTTGGATAATTTCAGATGCATTATGCTGAGCAACTAGCTTGGAGGTGTGGATATCCATAATGAATATGGACACGCCTCTGCCTTTAGTGTTTCGGTCTGGGTTAGGTGGCCGAAAGGTGTGGTATGAATTATAGCCTGGTAATGCAGGGGTGCTCCTGGAGCTTTGAACCAGGTCTCTGTCACTGCGCAGATGTCGATGTTCTCCATTCGAGTGAGTGCATTTTGAGGTTTAGACTTCTAGCATTTAGTAGCATTACCCTCAGATTTTGCTTGCTGGTACCTGTTACGGTGGTGAATTTGTCATTTGAACCTTGCCTAAAAAAGGCACTATAGGGATGGCATGAGCCTTTGCCAGTATCCGGAATCCCAAGGGTGACAGGTGCAAGCCATCTCTGGCAAAGCATCGTGGTCTGTCAATCAAGTCATCCCAGGCAGATAGTTACTGGATTCCCTTAAAATGACACCAGAAGCTTATCACTTGAACTTGTTGAAGTCAGTCATTTTGTCCTTGTACTGTGGTATCATTCTGGGTGATGGCAGGATGCTACTCATGGCTAGGGTTATACCTGCCTGGGCTACAAGATCGGGGAGCTCCTTCATGTCTGTTTTCATGTAGACTAGGGAGGTACCTCTCAGGTCATTCACACCAACATGGAAAATGACAGAGTCATACTTGTACTTGTTGTGGAGTGACCTGAGTGCATGTGTTATGTGGCGGATCCTGGCACCTGACAGGCAGCTGATAGTAACTTTCTCCTTGTTTAGCCTGGTGAGTGGAACATTAGTGTGCCTGACTATAGAGTCACCTATAACTAGAGTGTTGGGTACGTTATGCCATATGGGCTGTAGTTGAGTGGCACACTGAGTTTGTGGGCTATGTGTCATTTGGATTGTGTTGGGGGGGGAAGGTTGCTTGCATTTCTGCTTTGGAGGTCTCGGTTGTTTGGGTAGATTTATATTGAGAGCTTCCATGAATATAGGCATGTATTTTGTGCTTCTATGTGTGTGTTTTGGTGGTGTAGGTTTTGAGGGACTATGTGATGAGTGTGGTGTAATGCAAGTGTTTACCTTCTCCTCTTGACTGTCTAGTCCAGTCTTTGGTGAAGAGAGCTTTGCTTCCAGTTTGGCTATATAAGTGCATCTCTCACAGGTTGTAGTGTTGGGTGGTAGGAGGAGACGGTTGTCTGTGTAGATGTCTGTGTAGATGAGGCAATTGCTGCATTGCCCCAAGATGCCTAGATTTGTCAGGTAGACAGGAGAATACACCGGGAGCTGACCTTTAGACATGCCTGGATTGGTGCTTATTTATTAAGTGCTAAAAACTGTTTTCCTCTAGACAAGTGAGGAAAGTGGAGTACTGTACTAATTTGTAGCTTATTTAGGGCTTACAATGAGTTCTGAACAAGTGCTGAGCTCAAAGAAACAGATTCGATTGCTAAAACTAAAAAGCTGGCTAGTTGTAAGGGAAAATTTGAAGAGCAGACTTTATGGCGCCTGGAATACTTTAACCCTAGTTAAGCAGGGGGTGGGGGCTCAGGAGCTTACAATACAGTCCTGGATACAGCAAATCTGTATCTGGACTAGACTTGTTACAGGAAAGGGGGGAAACAAGCTTAGAATTTTTTTTCAGTAGAGTGGAAATGGAGAAAGCTGGAACAGAAGTTAATTCAAGGTTAAGAATCTGAGTGGGTTGGCCTTCATAAATGTTCTCTAGTAGATTGAATGAACTAATGACACTAGACTGGGAGGAGTGTCTCAGATCAAATATACAGTATGGGCAGGCAACTGCAAAGCCACCAAGTATAAGAACACCACAACAATAGAGAGGGTGGGTGGGAAACTATTACATCTCCTCAGATCAAGGAGCAAGCAGACTCTAGAGAATGCTTTTAATTGCAAACAAAATAGACTAGCACACAGAAACCTCAAAAAATCAAAAACACGGATAGAGCACTCACAAACAGAAAATACAACTCTCAGTATGAAAAAGCAGTTTACAGTTAAGTAATTCAGTAAACATGCAATTAGATTAATGAAACAGTATCTAGCAATGAAAAATACAGCTAAAACAGTATAAAACAGTACATAAATGCAGTGAAACAGTAAAAAAAGCTTTATAACAGTGCAAAATGTAGTAGATTAACTGTATAGCACAATTATAAGTGTATCAGAAGTGCAATTCAATGAAATAAGTGTAAGAAATAACTTATCCTGCTCTTGGAATCTTAAGGAATTTCTGCTTAGTTTCAGTAATGAATTATCATCCACAGCCTGATAAATACTTTATATTAATATTATGGTGTTTGCATACAAACTCAGAAAATTGTCCCTTTTTAGCTTGTCTAGTACAGCATTTATTTAATTTTGCTGTATTGTTAAACATATTAGACTTGTAGTAATGTGTTGTCACACACTTCTAATTCTGGTATTCAAAGAAGGATGGCACCTCCGCCAGAGAGATAATTATTAAAACAGAGCATTTATGTTATGAAAGATTTTAAGAACACATGTATCTCTGCGAGTATGATGCTTTCCTTCATATTGTTGGGTATAGGAGGATCATGTGAAAAATACTGTGACTGCTCTATTGTGATATTTTACATTCATGCCCTGACAACTTACATTTAATATAATGTGTTTGAATTTAACATTCATGAGTTGCTGAGGCTAAACTTTTACATTTGAATAACTTTTGATTCATTATATGCCTTGTATGAATGTTTACATGTTTTCCAACTTAGTAAAGGTAATCTGTTTGTTCGTACTAAAGAGACATGGTGTATAGAGGTTACCAAGGTAACCAGAAATATTTTCCGTTTTAAAGATCACACCATCGTGATCGTCACTTGTATTCAGTAGCTGAGGGATTTACTTGTTTTCTCAAAGGCTTTCACCCTCACAGCTGTGGCAGGAATAAGGATTTTGCCAAATCTCTTTAAGGTAAGAGCTACAATCAGTTAACTTGTGTGTTTTTCCATTACAGCTTATAGTTAAGCTGCATATTTGTTTAAAACATTCCAGTGCTCTGTTTTCATAACAACAACAAATTCACTACATCAAAATGTTTGTGGCCTTGTTCTCCCATTCGATTCTTGGCTGGAGTGCGGGGAGTGCCTTCTGTGTGGAGTCTGTATGTCCTTCCCGTGGTTGGGTGGCATTCGAAAGACATGTGTAAATGAGCATGCCTTCATTGAAGGTTGGATGTCGAGCTGGCAGCTCAGGGTTCATGAAAATCCACTGCCAATCATTAGCGGACCGGAGTTCCGCTGTGGCGACCCCTACCGGGAAAAGCCGAAAGACAAACAACAATAATGTTTGTGGCCTTCTGAACATGTCGGAAAACATATTATTTAATTTACTTGGTCTTACAGTCTTGGTTTATCACCACTAAACAACACCAGAACTTAATAAATCAATAAATGAACACTATATTTTCTAATGGCAGTCTTTCCACTCAAATGCACCACCAAACACAATTTTTTCTTAACTGCTTATACTTATTATAACACTCATAAGATTACCATCTATTCTCTAAAGAAACTAGTGCAATGTATTCATGCATTTTTGTATATTTATAATGCAGTATTAACTAAACAGTAATAAACGAAAGAACAAAGGAGACATTGTTTGAGCTATACCTTACTCATACACCAGCCAGAACACTTCAGTAAATATTGACAGTATCATGACTAAATACATTTTTAACTCTAATGCTTTTATCCTAGTGCTAATAAAGTGAAAGTTACAAGTTTTTTTATAGAACATTTGTGTGAGAAAAGGATAAAAGGAAGAAAAATGTTACTTTTATATTATATCAGATATCTAGATGTTTGAGTTTGGCTAAATATAAATAAATAGACTGTAAGATATGTAAATAGTGTTGTGAATATTCATATTAAGTAACTTAATTTACCTTTTTATATGATGTCTGTGGATGTTGAGTCTGAGATTCTGCTTTACTTTGTAAAATTTAAGCTGCTGAGCTGTATTAAATGAAGAACATTATTAGTTATTAGCTGATTAGATAATGAACAATTAAATAATTTAAGTTATTTTTCTTTTAATTTCTTCTTCTTTTCACTGATTTTCCAATTATTCCTTTCTGCTTCTGTCTTTAACAAGGTGTTATTCTATTCCATATATTCTATTTTATCCAGTACATCTTTTGTTTTTAAGTATGATATAGCATTGTCCTTGTCTTCAAAGATTTTTGTTTCATCTATAAGAAATATTTTCAGTCTGGCTGGAAAGAGCAGGTGTACTTTGATCTGACATTTTTTGAGTTATTTTATTAAAGGTAGAAAGGTTTTCCTTCTAGACATCACTGCAGATGAGAAGTCATTATCAAACCTTAACTGAATATTTATAGGAGACTTAGCCCATGCTGTCTTTAGGACCAGATCTTTATCTTGTGTAGAGAAGAATCTTACAATTGTAGATCTTGGATTTGACTTTTTTAAAATAAGTGCTGTTTTGGAAAGAGATCTATGTTCAATGCTAAAAGACATACCTTCTGGGAGCGCAAGGGTTTTAGGGATCCATGTTGTTAAAAAGTTTGTCATGTTGTTATTTTCAATGCCTTCAGGTAATCCAAAAATTCTGATATTATTTCTATGTGATCTGTTCTCTAAATCATCAATCTTTTCCAGCTGCAAGGTGTTTTGTTTCAGTAAGGATTCCAAGTTATGTTCATCTTCTGTTAGTCTTCCTTCAAAGTCATTCAAAGCATCCTCTATCCCTGAAATTGAGTTTTTGTTGGTTTACTGTTTCTTGTATTTGTTCCATTTGTCTAGAAGTATTTTCTTTGAAGTTCTCAATTTTATTGTCCATTTTATCCATCTTAAGGGAAAGTTCTTGTAAGCTGGTAAGAACATACTGTATATCCTTCTTTAGTGAAGAGTCCTGAGAGGTTCCTTTTGTGTGGCGCATTTTGAGTATGAAGATATAGAACTTCCAAATGGTATTTTGACAGGAAATGTTAAAGTTAAGTATTTTTTGGGGGTATTCTTTCTCTAGATGTTATTCCTTAATAATATTTTTGAAAAAAAACTTGAAGGAATAATTAAAAAGTGAAATTCCCTGTCAAGAATGAAAAGGTTATAGCATTGCTGATGAAAACTGCTGTTAGTCAGCATCTTGGCCATGCTCCCAACAAATGTTCTTGAGATATGTAAGTTTAAGTGCTGTACAGGATGAAACAGGAAGAAAATATGTCCACACTGAGGTCATGAAGAAATTATAGTAGCACAAAATATAATATGTAAATGCAAAAACACTAGAAAGAAATGCAAAACCGAGTGTAGATACTATGATTCTCTGTATCTGAATAAGACCAGTATCCAGCTTATGGAGAAATGTGTCTAAAGTGTAATGCAAAAAAATCATTTTGCAAAAATATACAATAGATTAAGACCATGGCCAGGTTTGGAGATATCTGGTACCATCTCTTCAGAAATCATTTCCGGTAAAGGCAAGTTTCATAATAGAAGCAGAAATAAATGGCAAAGCAAACACATAACTTTTTAATGTTTTGCAGGAAGGAGGACAGATGTACTTATACCACCATCAAATCTCTAGGTGTTGTTCAAATATTAAAGATAATTAGTCACCTTTTTGCAGAAAATTGAATTAGAAACTGCATGAAAATTAGAATCACTCCCTTCTAAATACACTGTCACCCACACTGTTTCTAGTGTAGAAATGGTATAGAAAACAGATGTTTTGTATTGTCAGGGATTGTTGTATTAAGTAGTTACATATCCCATCTGACATCAAGGGAGGTAACACAGGCATATAGAAAGAACATTTATCTGTGGTAACTAGACACCTCAACATCTACAGTACTACAGAGTATACTACATTCAGATGCTAAACGTAGCAACAGGAGGTCTTCACTTCCTGTAAAGGTATATTGTCATTTAGATATGACAAGTAGATTTTTCTAGTGTAACAATAAAATGGTAATTAAATGTTGCAGTATTGGTAGCAAAACATGAATAATGTTTTCATATTTGTATAATTAACTTGATTTGAATGTTTTTTATTGCTTGTAGAACATTGGCCTATACCCAGTATGATATCATTGTGTGGGCATGGTAGAGGAAACATCAAAAACACAATTCAGACTTCATTTTTTACAACATAAGTTAGTGTAACTTCATCATCTACAATGCAGATGGTAATAACATTCAATATTAAATAAATTGATGTATAAAAAGGTCACATGCTCTTAAATGGTTACTAAAAGTACACAGAAAGCACATAACAGCTTATTTCAACACACCAATGATTTAATGAACTGCCACATAAAGGACAACTCCTGAACACAACATTTCCTCTTTCTGCAGTACATTTCCCTTACACAAAACAAAAACATGCAATGTTTCATATAAATAAAGCATGCCCTTTGTAGAATTTTTTTGTGTTCATCTTCCTTGTGTACATAATGTTGAGTTTGAATGAAATCTCACAATACTTTCTCTAGGAGTTTCTTTCCATCCCTTTTGTACCATATTTCCATATCAGTTTAATGTCATGAGCTCTAAAAATAATGTTTTTAAAGCCTTTCATTCTGTTCTTAGGAGGAGACCTTTAACCTGTTGAGTTACTATGGATTTACACCCATTTACTGTGTACTTATTGAATTTGAGGCTCTTTTACCATGTAGTGTTAAGAGTACAGGCATGACATAAATGACAAGAAACCTAATACCATTGATGGAAAAAAAAAAATTCAGGTCTAGTCCTAGCAGCTAACTGAATCCTAGCTTTACAAGAAAATGCTTTTTTCAGGCATTATTTAAACATGACAAAGAGCAATAAACAGAGAATGGCAATGGGAATAACTTACTGATATCAAGAGATTCTGAAATTAAGCAGAATTTCTGAGTAGTGCAGTTCTATATAAATGGAAATAATGTCTTGCATGACAAAGTAGGGAATTATATACTCTCATCTTCTAGGTTCATAGACTGCATTTTGTAAATAATAAAATTTAGCCAGAAAACAAAAATTTGTTCCTATCAGGTCATTTGTGTTCAGTTCAGATATAAATTAGAAATACTTACAATACTGCTGATTCATTGCTCCTTTGACCATAGTGGTCTTTTACATGGCATACAGGCCCAAAGATGACTCCTGCAGCATGACCTAATAGGAAGATGCCTTTGTATTTAGGAAAACAGAGTGGTGGAACTAGAGAAAGTGTGGGTAAATATTCTCCTAAACAGTAGAGTCAGAAATATTAGCTGCATTATCAGCATGTTTTTGGCTGCAGCTTTCATACCCTACACCTGCCACTCATTAGCACCACTGCCATGGCTCTGCCTTTTTGTGGGCTAGTCATCGGAGAGGATTCATTTCTTCTATTTTATGCCTCAGCATTTCCTCTATTGCATGCCTCTGCAAATGGTGAAGAGGTAGGTATGCAGTAGGAAGAGTGATGGCATGTCACGTTCACATGCAGGTGACCTGACCCCTCATATAGTCCTATGTTACTTGTTCAATAAAATGTCTTAGCAGGTTTCCCTGAACACCACCTCCAGTGCTCATGTCACTTCTTGAACCTAGTTTGTCTGGGTTATATTCAGGGCTTTATTCCTATGAGCTCTTCACTGAGGCATTTTTGGTCAGAACTACTAAACAAAATGAAACTTTTAAACAAATTATACTATAACATTTTTTAGGTATTGTAACTTCAGTGTCAGCTGTAGAATAGAAAGTGATACAAGGAGTCTTCCCTTCCATTGGTAGAGTGAGAACCCTCCCCAACACATACACACACATATAAAATAGTTGTTTCTGTACATTCAGCTAGTGCAAATCAGTTGCAATCTGACTGATCCAGTTCAATAGTTATCTCTTAATTCCTAACATTGTTAATTTAATTTTTGTCAAGCTCTTGGGTTAACTACTGTTATAGCAGCTGCTGTAAGTGTAGTGAACAGAATCAGACAGATGCCATTATCTGCTGTCTGCTTGGTGTACTGCCTGCTAACAGTCTGTACTCTAAAAGCATATCCTACAGAACCATACACATACCAGAAATCTCAAATGTGTTACAGTCAGCAGCAGAAGGATATCGCACTAGATCTTGTATTTCTTTAAATAACGTATTTACTTATTACCCACAAAGACTTCCATCCATACAGGTGAACTAGGTGAGGAGATCCAGTTGGGGAGACACAGCTTTAAAAATCTGTTATGTGATTTTTCAGTTTAATTTCTCCATGTTTTGGGTTTCCTAATACCATGACAGGAATAAACCCCATTCCTAAGTCAGGGTATGATTAGAGTTCATGAAGTTAGCATTGTTTCAGTGTTTGAGGTTAGCCAAGAGTGCTCTTTTCATCACCTGCAATGTGCCCACAATTGCCTCTTTCTGCAGTTCATATGGATTTTACAATTGTAAACACTTTTGTATTAGTCATGTTGCTCCTACTACTATATTAACTGTCTGGGTATCTTTCTTCCACATTGCTCTCATCTCTACTTGCAAATCCTGGTATTTTATGACTTTGTGTCTCTGTGTACGTAAGAGACTGTAATCACTGGGTATAGCAATTTCAATGGTCAATGCTACTTTTGTCTTTTTTTCATGGACAACTATATCTAGTTTACTGATAACTATTTTAGTTTTTTGAAGTGTTGGTAATGGGAGATCCCATGTGATATGAACTTCATCATTCTCTATAATGTTTTGTGATTCACATTTTCAGTGTTTCAAAGCTACATCTATATTGTAGTGAGTGTACAATCCCCAAAGCAATAGTCTTACCATATTATTATGTCTTTCAGTATACAGACCCTTAGCCTTGAGTGTATCACACCCAGCAAAGAGATGTGCAACTGTTTCCAGTTATGTTTTTCAGAACCTGCATTTGTCTGTTTCTCTTACTTTTTCAATGGACTTTGTAAATTAATGTGTATGTAGTCTACTGCCATTATTAGCTTTTAATCTTTTTGTTTCAATACACCTATCCTTAACCATTCCAGTGTCAAATCTTGGTCGATCAGAGGTTGTTCCAGAAGATTTCTGTTCTTGCTACTATATTTGTGAACTTTCCAGTTTTCTTTCCTTCCTATCTGATCATTTTCCTGATATTCTTTCTTTCTTTCATTTTTTGGCACTTTCAGTTGCTGTCTGATTTTTGTCTTCTTTTGGTTTGATCAGCAGGCACATATGCAGTCCCATGATTGCAGATCCATACATGTAGTGAATTTAAAGGAGCCCCGCTATCTCCTACAGAACAAGGAGTACATAAGCTTGGTATACACTGGTTTTCACATATTATTTGATAAGCATTAAGCATTTTTTTTATTTTCATATCTAAATGATTCTATACTTTTTGTAACCATGAGCAGTATTAAATGTTATGTTATATATGGATTTATCTCATAATCACTTAGCAGGGCCAGCAAAACTTGAGGTTTTTATTGTAAAGTTGTATTGCTACATCCACACTAAGACTAAAAATAACAATGCAGTGTTTCATTTCACAGAACTTAAGTTTTCTTCACCTGAGAAGGATTTTTTTTGTCCATCTCAAGCTGTCTGTTCCAGGAACTATTTTATATCCAGCATGTGTGCTATTCACCAAATTAAATAAGTGCTATGAATGTAAGTCTAGTTTTATTTATTTATAAGTGTTATTTCTATCAGTTTTATATACCAAATGAGGTGTAATCGGGGGACTAGTGCTTCTGTGGTAACTGCAAGTCTGGGTACAAAATAACAACTACCATTTGGCTTGGCGCTTTACAATAACCTTGAGTGCAGTTTCCCCACACACATTTCTGATGCCTTGCTGTTTACTTGCTTATGAAGTTGTAACAGCCAACACACAGAATCTGTTAAGAGACAAGAAGTCATACTTGGAGATGAGGTTTGTAGTTCAGCAGATCTGTTTTTAAATAATATTATGATTAATGAGATTTGGGTATTCTATACATCTAGATTTTTCAATACCACTGGATTAGACACAACTACCTATATTGTAAAGGATTTGCATAGCTTTAAAAACATTTACTAAAACAGTTAGGCAGTAGAATATGCAAAAAAGTTGCTGAAAAGGTTGTTTGCTTTTGTTTTCTGCAGGAATTATGCTGGCAGTGTCTTTTGATCAACCTGGAGGACCAGAGAATCTTCACTGGAAGGAGGTGCCGAAACCAATACCGAGAGAAGGAGAAGTTCTTATTAAAGTTCATGCCACTGCTTTAAACAGGGCTGACTTATTGCAGGTAAGGCTTTATCATGCAATTCTTTTAACTTTCTGTTTAACTTTGAACTGCCAAACCAGTTAATATACTCAGTACTAATCATTGCTCGCAAACTATTGTACCCTCCAGACAAATGCCTAGCATTACAAAATACTCAACTGTACTATTCACCCACTAGAGACCTTCACTGTAGCAATTAACTGTTAGTATGCATCAGTATGAAATTCAACACTGCTAGAGGCTCTCTCTGCTCTCATTATGTGTCAGAACTCTGGAATGAAATCCCCACACAGTTAAAACAGATAGAAAAGTTAAATAGTTTCAAAACTGCTTAAACAGCACCTATGCCGAAGATGGCTCTGTTCATCTGGCTATCTTTACTCAGATTACATTTCACTTTGCATCCCACTCTTTTTGTACCTTATGGCTCCTTCTCATACCGCACTTACTTCCTAAACTCTTCATTTTCCTCCTTCTGTCATACTGCACTACTAGCTACAGTTCCTCCTCTGTCCATTTATCTTTCTGCTCATTTCCATAGCTTCTCCTTTCATCGCTCTTATCATTTTAAGCTACATTCTACTTGTCTGTCTGTAAATTAGTACTAAACTCTAAAACACCCCAGTTTGATTTTTTTTCCTGCAGCCATCATGCTATAAGTACATTAATTGTTATTGTATGTTATTTCTCCATTTAATAATTAGCCAGTTTATGTTAATTTCTGTCTCATTTTTTGTGTTAAAATGCTATGTTTATGTAAGAAATATTTAAAAATATTTAAAAATCATGTAAAGGAGCTAATGTATAGGACGTTTTATTGTACAGTTATAAATGTACATCATGTGTAACTTAAATGTGGAGCTGTTCTGCCTGGGCCTCCTCTGAAAGTAAGTTTTATCCAGTCAGACTTTTCCCAGTCAACAAAGACAAATAAATAAAACAGATTGCAAAATCAGTTTCCACATTTTCCTGCTGACATCTAGCAATGTTTTGAATTTATTACGTTTTCTTTAATCCTATCACTACTCTAATGCCAGTTTCCTAAACAGAAAGGAAATAATCTACTACAAAATTGCTATATTAGTTACTAGGATGAGCAGTTATGATGGATTTATAGGCTCAAAATGACGAACAACTGGCTTAATAACCTTTATTCTGCAAATATGTGTAGCATGTAAAATATAGCAGAAGCAACTTTACAAGTATTTAGCTGGTATAATCTATCTCTATGTGGCTAGCGTTCGGCGTCTTTTGTCAGAGGTCCAGAGTGATTCTTTTTTAATCCAAGGCATCCAAGACAAACAAGAAAATAAATATACCTTGTGTTTCTATTGCACTTTTAAGCGGCATTTTGCCTGATTATTGCATTATTTCTGTTTTTTACTGTTTATTTTCTTTCTTGTTTTTCAACTGAACTTTAGCCTAGATAGCACATAATATGTTCAGATCTGCTGAATCTAGCCTGTTCATGTTACATTTGAGCACTAAACCAGCCATCTTACATTAAGAGGGGCTCCCTGCACCATTGTGGTGGAGGAGTGTAGATCCAGCGTTGTCTGAGTTGGGGATTGTTGGAGGAAGGTTCACTGTGTGCTTTCATATTAGTAGATTAGCTTAAAAGTGTTTCATTTTGCCTGTATTTAAGCCTCACATTTCCATGGGTTTGTGCTCAATTAACCCAAGCTGCTCGGCGTTTGGTGTCTTTGTTAGAGTGGTTCTGCTTTAATCTAAGGCACCCAAGGCAAAAATCAAGAAAATAAGTTTATCTTCTGTTTCTATTGCACTTTTTATACTGCATTGTGTCTGCTTTTTTTTATTGTTGTGACTGCATTATTTTTCTGCACTTATTTTTCAACTGTACTTTAGCCTAGATAGCATAGAATATGTTCAGATCTGTTGAATCTAGCCTCTTCCTATTACACTTGAGCACTAAATCACCCATCTTACATTAAGAGGGGCTTCCTGCACCCTCATGGACAAAAAGTGTAGATGCAGCCTTGTCTGAGTTGGGGATTGCTGCAGGAAGGTTCATTGAGTGCTTTCCTGTTGGTAGATTACCTTAAAAGTGTTTAATTTTGCCTGTATTTAAGCTTCGCATTTCAGAATCACTGCACACCACTCTACGGGAGTTAGGAGTGCCATGTATAGAAGCAAAAGCCTGAAAACACAATTTCTCCCTAGGCATCTGTCAGTGGAATCCTCCCAAGCTTCCCTGTTGCAATATGGGCAACTCAGCTGCACACTGAGCAGAGTTGCCATAGTTTTTTCATCCCTAGCTATTAATAAAATTAGCCCCTTCATTAATCCTAGAGCATAAACTGGTCTAACTTGCCCACTCCCTAATAGTACTTTTGGTATAAACCTCCTATAATGGACGTTCAGTTTCCCACCATTTTTCCAGCCAGTTTGATTGACATGTGCATCCTGAGACAATGTAGTAATTGCCTAATGTATACTGACAACAACTTAGTACTAAGACAAACAAACACCCTATATGAGAGATGCAATTACACTATGAAATTGGAATCAGTCCACTCATGTAACAGCAAATAGGACATCAAACAGGTTGTCAGCACGCACACTTCACCTCTCACACAAGGTAAGGTCATGACACATATACCCACATATGCAGAGGTACTCACTATTAGCCTACCAAAAGAACAGAGACCTCCCAAGCACTAACCACTTGTACATACTTCAATGCGAATAGAAACCACTACACATAATAACACACATACCAGTGTCTCAGGAAATAAGCCACTAAGGCAAATCACCTCAAAATCAAATGTCTTGGTCATAGGCGACTTGATAGTGAGACACACAGATGCCCCACTCACCAGGCTGGACAAAGAGAAGGTCATGGTCAGCTGCCTGTCAGGTACAAGGATCCATCAAATCATGCATACCCTCAAGTCACTCAACAACAATTACCATTATTACACTGTCATAGTCCGTGTTGGGGTAAATGACTTGAGAAATACCTCTCTGGATTATATGAAGACAGACATGACTGAACTCTCAGACTATGTGTCCCAGCAGGTATGACCCTAGCTCTAAGCAGCATTCTACCTTCATCCAGGATGATGCCACAATAAAGACTAAAAATGATAGGCTTCAAAAATTGAATTAGCTTCTGGTGTCAGTCCAGAGGGATCCACTCTCTGTCAGTCAACCTAGGAGGGCATGGTCGACGACCACATTGCTTTGCCAGACATGGTCTGCACCTGTCTCCTCTAGGCTTTTGAATACTGGCTAAGGCTCTTGCCTCCCCATAGTGCCTTTTTCAGGCAATGTCAAAACAACATTTCTGACCTAACAAAATCCAGTCAAAACAAACTCAAGGTTTTGCTGCTTAATGCTAGGAGCCTAAACAGGAAACTGCATTTTCTGGAAGCACTCCTCACCCTGGATGATATTAACATCTATGCACTCACCAAGGCATGGTTCAAGACCACAGACAGCAATCCACCCCTGCAATGCTACAATGTCTTTCACAATTTCAGACCTTGAAATGAGCATGAAAGAACCAAAGGTGGAGGTGTACCAATCCTTATTAAAGCTAGGTACTCCTTGAGACTGGTTAAACAGTACAACTCTCCTGAGCTTCTCCAGAGCCAGCTAACTATAGGCAAAATACTCTACCACATCATTGTTAGCTATAGGTCCCCAACATGAACCAAGAGAAGCATACTGCCTACCTGGACTTACTGAAGTCACTCACCATACAGCCAAACACCTTGGGTCATGGGAGACTTCAACTATCCTTTCATTGATTAGGCGACTTACGCAAGCACAAACATGATTGCTCAGAGGCTTCTGGACTTTGTCAATACAAATGCCCTAGAACATCTAGTCTGCACCACCACAAGGGGCTGAAATGTCCTAGACCTAGTGCTTACCAACATGGGGGGGGGGGTCACTGCACCTCTCCCTATGTGGTGTCCTCCCTGGTAAGGACGGACCCTAAATCACTCTTGTTCAAAGTAATTATCAGACCTGACATCCCCACAACAGCAATAAAACTGAAAAATATTTCCAAAGCTAACTATAGCCTAATAAATGATGGTATATAAAGTTTCAAACCCCCTGCAGACACAGTCACCAATGACTCCTATGCACAGACGAACAGAAATGCTCTGTAGAAACACCTAAATGACTGTATAAACTCGGCTGTACCTGATCGGATCAAAACCAGGTCTTCCAGAAAAAACAGTCCACCCTGGTGGACCTCAAGTATAAATAGGTTATATAACAAAAGGAAGAGACTGATGTTTAAGAAGAAGCAGGAACTGACTCAGTAGAGGAAGAATGCCCTCCATAGCTTGAAAAAGTAAATCAGATATCTTTTAAAGTCCTCTAAAGCTAATTACAAAACTAAATAGCGTCCCTAGCTAAGGATAACCATAAAGCATTATTTAGCTATGTCAGAAAGCTAAAAGGGAATGCTCAGCTATGTGTCAAACTAGTGGTGGAATACCTCTCATACTGTACCTGAGGAAATTGCCAACCTGCTAGCTGACAGATTTGGCAGAAACTTCACCTGCCTTTTCCCACCAGCCATACCCTAAGGCATTCCTGACACTATTCTTCTGCCTAGCTTCCCTAGAGAGCAGGTCCAGGGTCAAAATTATGGCCTCAGTGTGACCAGATAACATCCCAGGCTGCTTACTTAGCAACCTAAAACAAAACCTAGCAGAATCACTTGGCACTCTCCTGGCTTTGATCTAGCAGAGTGGAGAACAGCAAATGTAATCCCCTTGCACAAAGGGGACCTATCAACCAACCCTGGGAACTATGAACTCATAAGTCTGACCAGCCTCATTTGCAAGGCCATGGAAAGAATCATCACGGACCTTATCAACAAGGACAAAGGCGACCTTTAAACTATTGACCCAACCTAGTTTGGCTTTGTTAAGCTAGATCTTGCTTGTTAAACCTGGTAGACTTCTCTGAGAATGTCAACAAAGCCCTGGATGAAGGTAAGACTATGCATACCATCTGTCTTGACCTAGCCAAGGCCATTGACACAATCTCCCATTCAAGTATCATTGAGAAGCTCTCCTAGCTGGGGATTACCCTTACATCACTAGATGGGTAGCCAATTGGCTCACCAACAGAACACACACTGTCAGAGTCAGGGACTCCACCTCTACCAATAGAATGGTCACCAGTGGTATACCACAAGGATCTGTGCTGGGCCCTCTTCTGTCTGGAATCTATTTCTAGAAAGTCCAGGCTAAAGTAGATAGCCTGTGGCTTACCAAGTTCACTGATGATTGCAAACTGGGTGAAATCACTTAGTCCCCCAACAATGTTAACATACTGCAGAAGGGGCTAACACAGACAGACAATTTGTGCCAAAGCCATGGACTACAACTAAACACAAAAAAGTACATTATTATTCCCTTTGGTAAAGAGAAATTCCCTCCTAATTACAGTATTGACAGCACCCCCTAAACTCAAACCCAGTGGTGCGAGACTTGGGAACATAGGTTGATAGTAATCTAAACTTGATCACCATGTTTCCACAGTGGTGAGGAAAGCCTTCTACTTTGCCCATCTCATAAGTAACAGCATCACATCCAGGTCTAATGATGTTATAACTCCACTGTACTCAACCCTCATTAGACCACTAATAGAGTACAATGCCTCCTTTTGAATGTACCTCACCAGACACCTGCAGAAGCTGGAGAGACCACAAAGGTTTCTCACCAGGAGAATTCAGAGCCCCAAACCTTGACTTACATGGATAGACTGAAAGCTCTGTCACTGTACTCTGTATCTTATAGGCTGTTGAGAGGTGATTTGTGCCTAGCCTACAGTGCAGTCTCTGTACCCAGCCTAATGGAAATGCTGTACATCCACAAATCAAATGGGACAAGAATCACTCGCTTCAAGGATCTTAACCTAGCCTGTGACATTAACAGAACATGCTGGAGAGACAAATATGTTTCCCAGAGACTGGTGCTGCTCTGGAATAGACTCCTAATTCATGTGAAGCACAGCTCCTCACTGGCCCTATTCAAGCGCAACATGGACAATTGCATGGGAGACTGCAAATTCACTTCTGGGGTTTTGCCTGTGTCCCTCATGGACAGAGAAAGTCGATGTTGATCATAGACTCATTCTATGAATAACACCCAGCTAACCAAAATCAGTTAGGGTAACTTGGGTAAAACATGGCTAAGCTTGTAAGGGTAATTTGGGTTTAACCTGGCTAGGCTTATGTGGGCTCTAGAGCAGTTAGCCTAGTAACCTCCTATGAAACTATAAACCTATTCTCCAACATGCTACTTCTTGATGTCCCTGAAATGAAGCTAATGATAAGGAACAAGACCTGGGTATTTTCATTTCCAGCCTCTAGAATGTTCTATTTGCTAAAGTACACATGAACATTTTTCTGAATGTAGCCTTTCTAGAAGGTAATGATTTGAATTGCCCAGACTTAACAATACAGAATCCCAGAATGTGAAGGCTGAGTAACCAAAAATCTGAACTTAACCTTCAAATAAAATAATGCTAGTGCCAGAGTCCAAGGAACTTCCCAAACAAGGTATAAGGTGTAAAATGAATGCTTATTTAGTGCTTTCATCCTCGCACAAAGAGGACTTCATCAGAATGTCCAAAATCTGAACTTACAGAAACTAATTCTGAGATTGCATTCTTCTTATTTTACCTTTCAAGTAATGATTTCTACAGGTCTCATAAACTTCATAAAACAACACTGCCAGCACCTGATAAAATCACAGGTTTATTCATTTTCAGCACTAAAACACTTGCATACTAATGACTCGGTTATAATGCCTACAAGATGCGTGAGCAATTAAACACAACACTGACTTGAAATTATCCAAAGATTTGATTCAAACTATTAGAAAAACTCAGATATTAACACTTAATTAAATACCCCATACATAATTCATTGTTTAACCTCCTTGGAGCCAGTGTTCCATGAACACATATGTACCATACTTAATTCCTTACCAAGAAACATTCAAATATGAATCCAAGTCTTTACAACTATACATTATAAAATAAAGTTAAAGTTCAAAATTGCATCCATGTTGTTCTACCAAATGGACTGCTACTGGGCTGTTTTAATTATTTTTTTTAATATATCTTATATGTTTTTGCATTCTCTTATGAACTTGTCTTTTCGTCTGTCCTATGTAAACTAATTTACATAAACAATAGGGGGTTGTTATTGGTATAATGGTTAAGGTGTTTACCTCACAGTTTCAAGGTACAAGATTTGATTCTTATGCTTGAAAGGGACGGTGGCTAGGTTAAAATGGCCCACATGAGTAGCTAGCCTAGTACTGGCCAATGAAACTGTGAACATAAAATATGAAGAGCATGAAGTATACATTTGTATAAAAGTTCCTATAACCCTTTGTCCTAAATATTTGTCCATTAATGGTATACTGTCTATTTAAATCTCTGTACTTACAAAACATACATAGTTTACATTCCACTGTTTCATTATTACTTCCTAAAGTGATTAAACAAACTACTTTGTCTGCTATACTCAAAGAATTTCTATATGATACCATTGGATTTGACTTAACCACAGGTCCTAACACACAGTCAACACTTATGATAACCAATATTTTTTAATAATTGTTGCCACTCCTTCCACAAGAGGCATGTCGAGTCACAAAGAAAATATCTTCCTTCTGTTCTTGTATTGTAAACTTTTCATTACTTTTAATAGATGTACAAAATCTATTAATTCTAAACAGACTTTCCACAGACTATCCTGACCATAACCACTTTCTCGAAGTCACTGTATAATCCCCTATATATATATATATATATATATATATATATATATATATATATATATCATCACCAAAGGGAGTGTGTGGAGATTGCCCTCTACAAAAATTAAGTTTAAAGGAGAAAAAAATGATGTTCAATATCCATTTCTCTGCTGCATTTTTGGTCTTTTTTGCATTTTATGACTAAAAATTTCACGTCCCAACATTTAAATAGAGATAATTTTAGACAGCTTTAAAACCTTGTAAAGAAAAAGTTGTAAGTGCTTTAGAGTTATGTAACTACTATGCAATCCCATGATAAAAAATTTGAATCTGACTTACTCTTGCATATTAAACCCTTGCTAATACTTCTTTCCTCTTCAACCCTTTTCATCTCAGCAACTCCAGCAATACCCTCTCTCTTTCTTATCCTATATACCCTTGTGCTCTTGTGTTGCCATATGTCATTCTGCTTTGTAACTCATGTATGCATTCACTCTTTTGGTAGCTTGATGTAGGTACATAGCACAACACTTTATTAATACAAGCTACGCCAAAACATTAATGAATCAAAGTGACTAAAATATCACATGCATACACACATGCATACGTACACACACACACTTCAAATTATTTGCAGAAGTTTCCTGATAGTACTTCAGAGAAATTTTAGTGCAGTATTAGTATACATTTATACCATTAAAACCTATGAGTTTTATGTCAAATTTTCTGTTATTTTTCAGTTATTTTTTCTGATACTATACACTCTCTTATATGCTATAACCTTTTGACTTTCTCAGTAATCTGCTTTAAAGTTAATAACCTGTTGCATGTATTCCATACATCTTGTAGTATGATGTGTGACATACATTTCACACTCACTTTTGGTGCAGAAGGCTGTGTGTTCTATTCCCATGCCAAGCAGACTAATTGCTGACACTACAGTGCAGCATGAGTGTGCCTTCCTTCAGATAAAAATTAAACTGAGAACTCATTTGCTTGAGTTGGTGCTAGCTCAGGTGGATGTAAAAAAAAACATGTTACCTATCGAAAAGATACTTTATTACATTTCCATCTATTTACGCATGCAGTTACAGAAAACATATATTTAAAATCCAGTTACAGAAAATAAAACACTTCCTCTTTTCCGGACTATACAATATAAACAAATGAAATATACAATCCAAATAAATTAAATATGCAATAGAAACAAATCAAATAATCTTTCAGTCATAATCTTAAACTTATAGCATTCAAATTACCCACCCCACCATTTATTCCACATCAATTTCTAAGTCTTATTCATCAGAATATTAGGATGCCACATCTGATTATACAAAAGTTTCTTACCTGTCATATTCCAAATATTCCATACTATATCTTCATTCCCCCTTTGATATCTTTAAAATAGCCAGACACACTCATTTCTATATCAATTTCTTTAAATATAATATTATGAAATTCTTTATAACATAAATCCCAAATTTCATTTAATTCTCTCACATTCTTCTTTCTGTTTATATTTCATTCCACCTTTTACTAGATTTTTTAACACCAGCCTCCACAAAAATCCTTAAGTTCTGATGCATTTCTGTATTTCTCTTGCTTTCTTATAATAGTTTTTTAATTGCTTCATCCTTTTTCTCTCCTATATCTTTTCACTATAAACATTTTCCATAATCTTTTCATGCCACCCATTTCTATTCATGTTTTACTCTACTTTAAATCTCTTTTAACAAATTCATAAAATTCATTCTCATCAATATTTTCAAATCTTTCCTTTTTTGATTTAATTCTCATATTCCTTTATATTTTACAATATGTTTTCCCATGCAATTCTTCTCCTCTCTATTAATTTTATTAAAAATCCAATGCACTTGCAAAGATGCCAAATACATAATAGCATTCTTTAAAGCCATTCCACCTGTTTTATATTTACAATATAATATTCCCTTTTTAATTGGACTATGTCCAGTACCCTAAATAAATCTGAAAATTAGATCTAAAAGCTTCTTCTCCAAATCCTTAGGAAAATAGCCAATACCCCTTAAATAACCTAATTTCCCAAAACAAACCAAATTAATCAAATACGCCTTTTTGAAAAAGGATAACGCAAATGTCCTCTAGATGTTAATAATTCTCAACAGTTCCAGTAACAAGAATTTCCCATGCTTCCTCGTCACTTCCAAACTTCCAAAGTCAATTCCTAACAAATTATATTTATTTTTCAAAATGTATAGGCCTGCAGTGTTATCTAACAAATGATATTTATTTTTGGAAATGTATATCCCTGCATTGTTATCCTAACAAATTATATTTATTTTTGGAAACGTATATCCCTGTAATGCTATCCTAGCAAAAAACATTTATTTTTGGAAATGTAAATCCCTGGAATGCTATCCTCACAAATTATATTTATTTTTGTAATTGTATACCCCTGCAATGTTAACTACATCCACAAAGTCCTTACACTCATTTTTATTCAACATCAAACCTACATTCTTCAGATACTCAGTCTCTAAAATAACATATCTTATCCACCCATTTCCCTTTGCAATAACTATCAAATCATCTACATATGACATATAAAAAAGGAATCTCAATATATGTACACACCTTTAGAATTACTTCCTTCATGTTAACACAAGCATTACTTAACACATCTTTCATCATAAGTGCAAACAACACACCACTTAACAAGTAGCACTGTTTTACCCCTCTTCTTATTTTTATTAACTTATTAAACCAACAATCCACCCAAACTTTCACATGTGAAAGCTCATACGCAGAATTTATAACATTCATAATCTTTTCTCCCACCTCATAACTTTTCAATATTTTAAGCATTGTATCATGATCTATAGTATAGTACACTTTATCTATATCACAAACAGCAATATTTCTTTCTCCACCCATATTAATGTTATTAACTACCACCTTAACAACTGATAATAAATCCTTAACACTTTTTCCTTTTATCCCATATATACCTTGCTCAGTAATTTCATTTAACACTTTAGTTAGCCTTCTATGAAGTATTCTCATAAAGCTTTTATAATCTGCATCATTTAACATCAGAGATCAACAATTTCTAATCTCCCCCTCTCTCTTTTCTCATAAATAAATGTCACAATTTTTTTCATCCCTAAGACATAAGCTAACCACTCATTCATAACCTCAAGAAAATAATACTTATTTTGTTTCTCCATTTCTACATAAAACTCATATTCTGTACCCTCTGGTCCAAGAGAACTGATTCTCTTAATATTTTTTAAATCCCCATTCAATGTATCAATCCTTATTTGTTCATTTAACACTTTTCTGTCTTCTGTAACTATCCTAACATTTCAGATCACCACTTCCTTCAGTTCTCATTTATTATACAAATCCTACACATATTTTTCTACTATATCCATAACACCAAACATTTTATGTGCAATTGCACCCCTCCATTTTTAATTGATTCAAACTTCCCCTCATCATACTTATTTTTTTCCCAAAAAGGGGGAACCTCCTCCATTTTTCCTTGTAACAAATATATTGCATTTTAGATCACAGCCCCAGTCTTTCTCCTCTTGACATAATCTATTTACTATATCCCTTCCATATTCCCCACCTACAAAAAAAAAACTTTTGTTATACTTAGCCCTTAATTGTTATATCTTACTTTTTTACTTTTTCAAAATTTTCCCCATCTATTATATTTCATTTTAAAAACAACCTGCCATTCAGTCACAATCCTATAGAAAGGAAGCATAATTACATGCTCATTCCAAAGTCCTTTCATTTTCTTGTTAAACTATCTCTCCTTATCTATTCAACCAAATAACCTTTTATTCAATTTTCCGTCTTTCATATAACTTTCTTCATTTGAAAATTCAGATACAGTAGCACAATGATCTGAGAAAGAAATTTCAACAGTCTCTGTATTTACTTCATACAAGCCTTCTGAAAATATAAAATAATCTCAGTTCCAAAATAACTTCTCCTATATGTGCATTTTATTGGTTTTCCTAGATTTAAAAATCTAATTTCATCATTTGCCTATGGTCCTTTACATCTTTCTTAATTTTCCCTTTGTTTTTCTCAAATTACAATTACAATTTGCTGCCGCAATAATATCTACATTAAGTGTCACATGTTTTATTATTTCTTCAAACAAAATTTGATGTTCACTAAGTGCAGTAGGAGCATATAACAGCACCACCACCACTGTCCATAATTTACCTCCCTTCCTCACATCACATATAACACATCTCCCAGGTCTCACAACAGTAACATAAACCACATTCATAACTTTTTTCTTTAACATCATAGGCATTCCAGAAAATGTATCATCCCCACCACTCCAAATAACACCCCCATGCCATTTCAGCTTGTTTCATTTGGTTAACATTTAACAATCTAACATCTGCTAAGCAGCACACATCACATTTATTCTTATGCAATGATGTAACAGCATTCAATCTATGCTTTTCACTAATAATACTATTTACATTTAAGGATAAAATCCTAACATTATCCTTTACCTTTTTTTAGCAATTTTTTTCTGCTGCAATTTTATATTTCTTTTCCTCAACCTCTTTCCTACAGTACCCTTTTCAACATCCTGCTCTTCCCTATCTCCTTCTTTTATTTTTTTTCCAGAACCGCTGATCTGTTTTCGTTAATCACATTATTATCATCTTTTTAATCCCGACCAAAGCTTTTATCCATATTCATCCCTTTCTCATCAAACCACTTATACTACCCCCTTTCTCATTTTCAAAACCTTGTACATTCTCTTCTTGAAACTCATTTTCTTTTCACACTATCTCAATTAATTTACAATCAGACCAGAAGTGATCATTATCCCCACATTTCCTATCAAAAATTTGCAATTTTTAATTGAATGCCCAGGCTTCCCATATTGAAAACAAAGTCTTTTAAGATATTCACCAATTAAATGATCCCCTTTCCCACAGTGAAAACAGATTTTATGCTGCTCTCAATACCTTAACATAACTTTTTTCCCCGTTAATAATAACTCAGCTGGGTAAATGAAGAATTTGACCATTTTTCATAACAGTTAATCAAATGTTCATTTCCATGAACCTTCATTAATCAACCATAATACAGTGAATGTTCACATCATAGGTTCATAGGTTCATAGATAGGTTCATAGATAGGTTCATAGATTAGTACTAGGCTAACTACCCTTGCGAGCCATTTTAAGCCTAGACAATTATCCCCTGTGAGATTCAAATCCTGTACCTTGTGTTTGTAACGCAAACACCTTAACCATTAGGCCATCCTCCCAACCCCAAAATGAACTTTAACTTCAATGAATGACTTACCCAGGGAAAGGAAAGAGTTGCTCAGCATTCCAACTGTCACACAAAGTAGAGTATTTCAAACCTACCCATGTGGGGGAATTCATCCCCCACTCACTCCCATAAATATATATACCAACTCTGAGATTACACTACAGTGGGGAAAAGGGCAAATTTCTTATGATGGCCAACTCCTTCCTTTCACTAGGTAAGTTGGTCATTGAAGTGAATGTTCGCTGATGTGAATGTTTGCTGTATTAGGGTCGATGAATGAAGGCTCATGGAAATGAGCCTTTGACAAAGTGATATAGATCCACTAGAATATCCTATGCCCAATTCCACAGTTTACTTTCATCAAAAGACATCTTAATATTTTATACAGCTTTACAGTTTTCATCAAAAAACAGTTAATTTAATTTTCATCAACATCAGCAGTTCTAAATTACAGTTTTAGCTTTCTTCTAAACATTTTTCATAACACTGCATTACATGCATTCCAGGGTGCTCAAAAAGATTTTTTTTAAATAACATCACAAAGTTTTCATCTTTTTCATAATTCTCAAAAGTCAATTCTGCAAAAGGTTCATTACCAATCTGTACAAACACTCTAATGTCCCCTGGAGAAAATCCTAGCACACTAATAATATTGTGCAATCAACCATGCTACTAACAATGCTGCACATTCCTCGTTCTGTGTTTCTGTTTTAATAACAGGTTTCTGTCTTTGTAAAATATTTTCACCCCTTTGAACCATGATTTTAGTCACAATTCATTGTTTCTTTTCTTCTGACCCACTTTCTTGACTTATAGTTATTTTTTTATTAGTATCTTGCTCCATCTCTTGTTCAGGCAGAGCTTATTCTTCTTCCAACAAACATCCAGCTACAATGTCCAACCATTCAACTGCACTTACATCATATGGTTCGGTTGCCTCTGCCATTTGTTTTAAAGCTTCATTTCCCAAAACACCTTGATGGACTTCAATAATACTGATATAATTGTACTCCATTACCTGCACAATTTATGTCAGTTTCAACACTTTTCTTTTCATCATCCTCCATCATCTGACTCCATAGTTTTGTTCAGCACACCAGCTTCATTTCAAACACAGTCTTCCTCTCCTTCCTCCATCATACCTCCTTTTGGTCCCTGGCCCTCTAGCTATGTAACCAAAAAGAGTAGTTTTTTTATTTGTATACATATATACAATTCATATTTCTACATATTTACATATTTATAATATTTACATATTTTAACATAATTCAATATATTGGTATTTCCATTATAAGTATTTCCCCCCACTCTTTTACCAACAACCAAAAGCATATTTTCCAGCATTTTTGTCATTGTCCATTTTCCATTGTATCTGATTTCATTATGTCTTTCATTCCATATAGTCCATGTTACATAAAATACAATTCTGTCCATATTCTCAACTTCATTCTGGGATCTTGCCTCATAAAACCCATACTCTATCATGTCCATGTTCAACATTTCAAAGTTTAAATAACTTTTAATCAAATCATGTTTACATACTTCTTTCCATAGTTTTTGAATTCTCTCATATTTAAACAAAACTATGTTGTGTATTTTCCAATTCTCTACATTTATTACATATTCTATCCTGTTTTCTCTTGCATGGCATATTTTCCCCCACTGGTAATTTTCCTATGGACAACCTCCACAAAAAATTATCGCATTATTTAATTATTTTATAATTTCAGTATTTCATCATTATTGCTTTCTTCTTATCTATCTCTAACATTTTCCGTGGATCCAACAAATAAAAGGATATCATAATGTTAACATACTGTTCTTTTCTTTTCTTTTTCCTTTCTAGCACATTCTTTTTTCATTTCCACAGTACAGTTTTACTGTAAAATCCTTTCATTTCTTCATTAATAACACTTTTGCTTCTTTTTTTCATTTCCATTTCTTCCCAAATTTCTCTATATTTACAATACATTATTGTTTCTGTCAGACCTTTATTATTTTTCATTATTCCTTTTAGTAATGTCTACATACTTAAAGAGGCTGCATGCACAATCAGATTTATCAGCCACTTGTTCATCTTTCATATATAAAATTCCCCTCTAAACTGGGTTCAATCTTGACCCCCAAATGAATGAAAAAAATGTCTGCAAAATTTCTTTTTCATATTTCATTAGCATCATATAAACATTTGCAGTATAAGCTATTTTACCTATTATTGTTATGGTGTTTATTAAATGTGCTTTCTTTTTGTATGAAAACCTATATGTCTTCCAGAATGTGATCATGTCTTTGATTCCTTTAATAACTTTATGCTATTGTTCATGTCTGTATTCTGTCCTTCGAAATGCTATTCCTAAAATATCTATACTCTTTTCATTATACTCTATACCTCCTATAATAACTTCATACCCAAATCCTTTGCTTTTCTTTTTATTTATGCTTAAACCAATTTTTTCTTCCACCATGTACTCATTTTTTCATTAATTATTTCTATCCAGACTTTATTTTTTATTACTACATCATCAGCATTAGTATACATTATTGGTTACTGAATATCCTCCCTTACTTGACATTTTATTAATTTCCATTACTACTGTGTTCATGATTATAGCAAAGATCATACTGCTTGCAGGACATCTTTGTTTTATACCACACTCTATTTTCAAATCTTCCCCAATCCAACCATTTACATTTAATTTCACAGCATTCTTTTCCTATATAGATTTAATTACTTGTAATATTTTCTCACTTATGTTGTATGCTTGTAAAATTCCCCATAATGCTTTATACTGAATATTATCATATGACTTACTGACATCACCTATTATGATTTTTGTTTCCACTTTTTATTAATAATATCATCAATTAATTCCCTTATAATCCACAATAAGTCTTGACTCCCCTTTCCTTTTCTCCCAAACAAATTTTGATCATATAATCTTTCTTTTTTACATTGTAGTCTTTTAGTTACTGTTCTCATGAACATTTTATAATCTGTGTTATTCAGTGTAATTGAGCTCCATTTTTTATTTCATCTTTATTTTCTTTAATATAAATTTTATCACACCTGTGCAGATTTCTTTGTACTTAATTCCTTTCTAGTCACTCTTTCATTATTTCTAAAACATCACTTTTTGCCAGTCATACATTTCTTTATACATACTATATTCAATTACATCCAAACCTCTAGATGAATTAACATTAATATCTTTCAAAATCTTATTCAACTCATTTATATTTATTTTTCTCCCTAAATATTCATTATCTTCCTTATTTAATTTTTCACCATTATATATTTCTTCTATGTTAACTTCTTTTTTATTGTATAACTCTAATACATATTCTATAATTAGTTCATGTATTTCTCCTTGTTTTTTAACTTGTTTCACTTCTTTCATTTTTTATTAGTACTCACTTTCCAACTCCCTTTCCCCCTGTTTGTACCATATAGCTTACCTACAGTGACCACCTTCTATTCCCTTCAGTTGCTCAAATATAAGCTCTCAGTTAACATCTGTCTGCCTCTCCATTATTATTTCTGTTTCTCTAACCTTCCTGCCAGCTCCCTTCCTTCATTAATGCATGTAACAGATACTTACTGATTGTTTTTGGCTTTTTCTGTGGTCTGTACCTTTCCTTTTCCAGTTTTTCTGTAAAATATACTTTATTTTTCTCCTCAGTCAGCTCACACTTTTATTTTTGCTTTAACACTGCCCTTCTGTCCTTCTACTCATCCTCCTCACTCCCATCATGCCCTGTGCCATTTAAAACACAATTTTCAGCATTTTGGCACCATGTTTTTCCCTTCTGTCCATTTCTACTACAATTAAACCTGCTTCTACCTTTTTCCTCTTCTGGTGTATGGCCGTTTCTAAAGGTTTTTGTAGTAGCTGAAGGTAATTATACCACGTATACAATTACTACTGCTTCTGCATTTTTGTCTCTGTTCACGTAATACAGGCATTGATGCATAAACAAAATTGTTTCTTTTTCTGTAGAAGGCCTCATCACATTATATATCTAATAAGACAAGCTTTGCAGTCTTCTAAATAAGCACAGGACTGGCAGTGCACAGTGTATAACTTAGCATGTGGAAAGAGGTGCGTAGTCTTCATGCATCTTTTAGTATTACAACTAGAAATTCCTAAAAATTAATTACAACCTGCTTTCTTAAGCATGTATCCTTTAGTGTAACAGATAGCAATTTCTATAGCATTGTTGCAACTTGCTTCTCATGTTAAAGTTTACATTTATTAACAGTAAAGCTTCTGTGTCTGCATTGTATGGGTTATGGCAGCTATAACTACTGTACTACATAATAA
Source organism: Protopterus annectens (assembly GCF_019279795.1). Taxonomy (NCBI): domain Eukaryota; kingdom Metazoa; phylum Chordata; order Ceratodontiformes; family Protopteridae; genus Protopterus; species Protopterus annectens. Next base: position 1,229,649,520 of record NC_056729.1, on the reverse strand, counting down.
TATTAGCCAATATACAGAATTGGTGTGGCAAATATTACTGTGGTTAAGCCTATAGTTCCTTGTAAGGTAGATATAAGGTAGATATACATGGATGTATCTGTTAACTTAGTTTGCACTAAATGTTTCATAGTCACAAGTCTGCCATTACTGTCTGTTACTAGAACAAAGCTGATTTATGTTGTACAGCCTCTCCCTGGTAAAGAATGTGCAAACTTCTGCTGGGCACAAACCTTGCTGTGATCTTACTTTGAATATCTGATTTCCATATTCCGTAAGTTTTACAAGAGTTGCAATGCATTGCCTTCTTTGTATGTTTAATTGCTGCTTTATTACGTAATACTTTCATTTTTCTTTTTTTCATATCCCTGCTAACTGCATATCTGACTGCTGCTTAACCTAACTTTTACATGACTTGGATCATGTCTATGTTCTTTGCTTGATATTGCTGTTTGTTTTTGTACAATACTGACCTCTTTGTCCTTATCTTATCACTTCCTGCCTAGCCTTCCTCCTACTTAACCCTACCCTCACACACTTTGCTAACTCCCTCCCACCCGCTCCTCCTTCCTCCTTAACTGTACAATTATCTTGCATAGCTGTCCTGTTTTATCTTTCCTAGGGCCAGTCTAAATAAGACCTCACATGGAAAATACCCAAATAATGCCCGGCCATTGTAACTAAGGATCTAGTGTTGGCAAACACTCAAACATCTAGCCACTTCCAGGAAGTGTCAGCAAAGCAAAGGTCCCCAAAGCCCTGCTAAATAGTTCTGTATGTTTCACACTGTTAATCTAATTCCTTTCTAGTGTAGACTTTGTGAAATGGTTACCCATGCAGCACTAGACCACTATCAACCTTACCCCTAATTCTGCTTACTTCTTCCTCACTTCCTATCACCTCTGTTCCTTTCCCCCTGTTTGTACCATGTAGCTTACTTACAGTGACCACCTTCCATTCCCTTCAATTACTCAAATATAAGCTCTCAGTCAACATCTGTCAGCCTCTCCATTATTATTTCTTTTTCTATAACCTTCCTGCCAGTTCCCTTCCTTCATTAACATATGTAACAGATACTTACAGATTGTTTTTGGCACTTTCTGTGGTCTGTACCTTTTCTGTTCAGTTCAGCCTGCTCTGTTCACCCTTACTGCACTCGGGCTTACTATGCTCTCTTACCCTACCCCCATTCCCACCCACCCCTCTTTCCTTAAAGTTATACTTTGTGAACCACACCCACCACTCTACATGGTCCAGTCACTATAATCTCTCAAGAAAACATTACAAACTCCCTCACCCAAGACTCAACTCAACTCCTTTCTCAAACCACTACCTAAACTATTAAGCTTTAAACTAACTGCTTAACAAAAACTAGCTGTAGATTATTCATCACAACCTAGAGTACTGAAACACTTAGTAGTTAGTCACCTTAACTCCTATAACTGTAATCTCACACACTTCCTTAGCCTAAACAGCAAAGCTACAACATGCTCCTGTCTCATATTCTCGCACTCTCAACTCTTATTTTACTTACACATATTACCTCATATCACCATACAAAGCCAACATCAGTTCCTCACCATACAGCAACTACTGCACACACAAAATCTACTTCACTCAAACACCGCATACATCCAGCTATCTTTCACATAGCAACGAATCACCATATAGTGTTAAACATCCCCACCATGCCAGCACTCAAATAAATCATCCTTACTATACAATAAGTACTTCACCAAAATCATAAAACTAGTTGTACACATTGCATCCAGGCTGTCACTCAGCAGAGACATACACCCAAACCCTGGCCCTCCTAATCCTTCCATCAACCTTCTTAAGACAAATACACCCCAAAAACTACTTTACCTCTCCAAAAATGCTACTGATCTGACTAATAGTAAACATTATTATTAAAATATATCAGTGTCCATGACCTCTATGCTAATTTTTCCCTTTACTCACCAGATGTAGTAATTCTAACTGAAATATCGCTAAAACTTGACATCTCAAATGGATATAATTTACTATGCAAAGACCGAATAAACAAAAAGGGAGGAGCTGTTGCAATATTATTTAAAGACCAACTAAATGTCACAACATTAGACATACCAACTTCACCCCTAGGTGCCACCAATATTTTACTTTCTAACCTAAAAATTAACACTAGAAAAATTATCAATATAATTGGATGCTACTTGGTAATAATATATCTGGGCAGCCACAGTGGAGCAGCGGTTAGCGTTGCTGCCTCACAGCAAGAGGTTCTCTGGTTTGATTTCTCGGTTGGGGTGCCTTCTGTGTGGCATCTGCATGTCCTCCCTGTGGTCGTGTGGGTTTCCTCCGGGTGCTGCAGTTTCCTCCCACATCCCAAAGACATGCTGTAGCTGGACTGGATACTCTAAATTGCCCCTAGGCATAAGTGCGTGTATTTGTGTGCCTTCTGTAGAAGGTTGGGCACTGGGCTGGCAACTCAACACCGTAAAACTCCGCTGCCAATCATTAGCGGACAGGTGATCCACTGTGGTGACCCCTAACCGGGAAAAAATGAAAGAAGAAGAAGAAGATTTGGTAATAACATATCCACCCTTGAGAACATACTCCACTGGGCATCAGAGACACTCCCTCAAGAAACCATTAGTGTAGGAGACTTCAACATTGTTTGGACACCATGTAACTCAACTATACCCACTACTCATATCAACCTCCATGAATTCACTCAGCTAATACAATTTCCTACAAATTGATAAACAGGCAGTCTATCTTAGACTGAATACTGCTAAACAAACTATTGCAAATAAGTAAATCTGGCTGCCTACCTGACTTGCCTACCTATATAATTAGACACCTCCCAATTCTAGAAAAACCTACCACCTTCCAACAAATACATAACAAAAAGAATTTCATCCCATCTAATATTGCCTCAGCACTAAAACCCTGTAATTGGAATCCCATTAAACAACTCAGCCTTAATGAAGCTGTTAGGTACTTCAACTCCACATTCTTGAACATATTAAACTCCCATGCCCCACCTAGAATTATTAGAATTAAATATAACTATGCACCCTGGTTGAGCAAAGAAACCAGATCTCTGCTTCAGGCAACAGATAAAGATTGGTCCAACTGGCACAAAGCAAAAACAATAAACTTAATACAAACATACATAGAACTCAGAAACAAAGCCAAAACAATGATCAGAACAGACAAAATAAACTACTATCCGAGCATACAAATGAAACATCAACATAATCCTAGAAAGTTTTGGACAGCTATTAATAATGTTCTTCAGCCAGGAAAATCTAAGACTCCTTCCCCTACTAAAGACACCTCAACTAATATTGCCACCCAATTTAACAAATTCTTTACTGAATCCATACTTGGACTAGCAGATTCTCAAAGCTCCCCTGACCTCCATGAAAAGCACAAACACTAATACTAATGAAAACAGCTTTACCTCTCAACCTGTCGCTATAAACTTTATTAAAAGATTACTCAAAAAGCTAAAACCAACCACACTGGCTGCAGATGAACTCCCAAATGAATTTTTAAAAATTATCACTGAAGTAATAGCATTGCCAATAACCATCCTTATCAACCACTCCATCTCTGAAAAGCTAGTCCCTGACCTCTGGAAACTCTCCCATATTATTCCCCTCCATAAAGGGGGCAGCTCAAAAGAACTAACAAATTGCCACCTCAAAGCTATACTGTCTCTTCTCTCAAAAATACTGGAAAGGTGTATTCACATACAAATTATGGAACAACTCAACACACAAAAACTGCTCACTTATACTCAACATGGATTCAGGCCTCACCATAGCACAAGCACTGCTCTCATGTCATTCACTCACATAATTAATGGGCATTGAAATGATGGTACATATGTTTCCGCCATCTTCCTAGACTTTCCAAAAAATTTGATATGGTTAATTATAACAAGCTTATAAAAGCTCTGTGTGAACTAAATCTTAGCCAATCCACTATCGCATGATTTCACAGTTACCTGACAGCAGGCATTTAAATGGTAGCAGGAGCTATCACCTGTGCTCCCAGTTACAATAGGGTTTCCACAAGGCTCCATTCTCAGACCTCTGTTGTTTACTATATTCACTAATGACCTTTATTCCTCTACTCTCCACTCCTCAGTCATCCAGTATGCAGATGACTCTACATTAGTTTGTGCCTCCTCTTCCCTCCAGGAACTACACCAGCAAACTCAAGCTTCCTTTCTCTCTGTCAAATCTTGGCTCACTGACCACCAGCTAATACTCAACACAAATAAAACAAAACTTATCATCTTCCAACTTACACAACATACCAATCCTGACCTCTTATTTAACATCATATCCAGTAACAAAACTTTTGTATCTCCTATTATCCACACAAAGCTTCTTGGGGTTGTGATTGACTGTAACATGAAATTTGATATCCATATCTTTCTCACCAAAAAAAAGTCCATAAAAAGTAGGTACTATATATAGAAATAAACAGTTCTTAACAAGCACTGCTAGGGCCACTATTGCAGCAACACATCTCATTTGTACACTACTATATGCCTCTCCATTTCTCACTAACCTTAGAAAATCTGACTTAACCAAACTAGAAGCTTGCTATAACAAAATTGCCAAATTTACCACCAGTAGTTCTTACAGATAACACCACTGTCTAGCTCTAAAATAACTCAATTGGCTTGAACTTCCTCACCTACTTCTGTATAATCAACTTACCCTGTCACATAAAATTCTACATCATTCCAAGAAAACCCCATCATTACAAGACTTGATAATTCATACTGCTGTACCAGAAACCTCCACTCCACTAACAAACTTCTCCTCAAAGTAACTAAAGATAGTAATACTGTTGATTCGTCCATCTACTCTAACACAATAGCCAAAAAACGGAATAAACTTCTCCCTCTCATCACAGCTGTAGCTTCCATACACACATTTAAAAAGTCCTTAAAACCCATTTGTTGAACTTATGACTCTGCAACTGCGATAGTCCAGGTTAATACAAGGATCTCCTCCCTTCTCTCATTTTATATCCTAATTTCTGTACTTTGCAATCACACCTTCATCCCATACTTTCTTCTCTCCTCACATCTCTTACAGTTATACCTAACTATACCTTACCCTTGCTTTACTTATTGAAAGCTGCTAAAATGTAACAACTGCTCCCTGTTGAAACTAATATTTTAAAGTGTTGGTGCTATATATAATTTTATGACATATGTTAAATAATGCTACCTGTCTTTAATGTACTGTACTGTGTGAATTCATTCAATTTCAATTTTGGGTGACGCAGTGGTGCAGCGGTTAATGCTGTCACCTCACAGCAAGAGGTTCTCCAGTTCGATTCTTGGCTGGGGTGCCTTCTGTGTGGAGTTTGCATGTTCTCCCTGCGTTCGTGTGGGTTTCCTCCGGGTACTCCGGTTTCCACCCACATTCTAAAGACATGCTTCTGGAGCATTTCTCCCCAGGCCTCCACTGAAAACAGGATCTGTGGAACCTAGTCAGACTTTCCCGGTCAACAAATGTTAAATAAATAAATAAAAAAAAAATTCAACTTGAAGACTATTATTGTGTATGTAAATGTTATTTGTGGAGCTTTTCTCCCCAAGCCTCCGCTGAAAAGGACCCATATCCATAGGTTCATAAGTTCATAGGTTCATACTAGGCTATCTGCCCTAGGGCATTTATAAGCCTAGCCAGAATGTGTTTGGCTTTCGCCACCCATTTTAAATTAATTTTGCTATGCCCTTTTTTGAGGTTAGTATACTGTGCCTCTGTCTAACAGTGACACAGAAGTCATACCCAGGGTAAACCTACGATCTCCCATCCACTCATCAAGATTCCTCTTGAAGAGAGTCAATGAGGGACTCTGCCTAACCTGGACTGGGATTTTATTCCAGAGTGAAGGGAGCCTCTGGGTTATGAATCTGTCCCTCCAGCATGTCCTATTTATTTCAGTGCTGAAAGTTAGACTTTCCCAGTGACCAAATGTAAAACAAATAAATAAATAAATAAAATAATTCTCTTATTATCTTTCCTTCTTTTACTGTCTTAGATAAGTATGGCGCTACTACTTCTTTTTTCCTTGTAAGCAATATTTTTGCTTATATTAAATTTATAAACCTTCTATATAATTATTTTTTTTCATAAAATGTTTTTTTTTCTTCTCTATCAAGTCTTTAAATATTTTTGACTTAATATTTTGTATTCCGTTTTTTCTTTTTTCTTTCTTTTCTATACATTCTAAAAATACTTTTTTGTACTTCTTTTTTAATTTAATCCACCATATTGTCCAAATTTCAGTGCTGCGGTAGCGTTGTTGCCTCACAGTAAGACACTGTCCGGTTCGATTCTCAGCTAGAGCGTCTTCTGCGTTTGAGACATGCGTGAATGGGCGTACCGTCGTTGAAGGTTGTGCGTCAGGGCTGGTAACTTGGCATGTAAAAATCAACTACCAATCATTAGCGGACCGGAGTTCCGCTGTGGCGACCCCTAACCAGGAAAAGCCGAAAGACACAACATTGTCCAAATTTCATAAAAATCTCTCATACTGATAAGTTTTTGCCATAATTCTGTAATTTCTTTTATTTCTCCTGAATGCAACTCTTTTTCATTTACTCTTTTTATGACTTTTCCTATTTTAATATATTCCTCATTTTCATGAATCCTTATCCAAATCGCCACATAATTAGAGAATATTTATTTCCTTTTTGTGTCATTTTTAGGCCTTCTGATATAAAAAAGAATCAATTTCTCTCTTAATTTCATTTCTTTTGTAAGTCCAGTGTTTATTTTCCCATATTTTTAATTTTCCACTTTTCGTAATTTCAGTAACCATTTTAAATCCCAGCTATTCTTTTAACATCCCAACTATTCTTATTTCTCAAATTGCAATTAAAGTCACCCATCATTATTATATCCATGTTAACACAGACATAATTAGGCATACTTTTAAACATTGTTTCCTTTTCTTTTTTGTCACATATGCATATAAAGCTATTAGTCTATATACCTATTTTTCCATCTTGTATCTAGTACTGTTATTTACCCCAGTTCTACTATTGTAATATCTAATATTTTTATATTTTCTTGGCAAAGTATACATATATCTGAACATGTTTCTTTGCCTACATCCCATATAACAGTACCATTCCAAGGTTATATTGTTTGCACCCTTTCTTCTTCTGTTAGCATTCTAATGTCTTCTAACACTTTCACTTGAGTATCTACTGCAGTACACCATTGTAAAATACTATTTTTTCAATTACATTCTTCATACTGTTCAGATTCAAGGCTAATATTTTCAACTTTATATAACAATTAGAATAATCTTCTTATCCCTTACCTTTCTTATTATCTCTTACAATTATATTTTTTAATTTTCTTTTTCTTTCCCCAACTCTCTTTCCTATTGACTTTTTTGCCTTTTACTATATGCCACTGTGACTCTTCTTCAATTGTTTCATCTCTCTCTCTCTCTCTCTTTCGTTTTCTTTCTCTTTGTCTTTCCCTTTAAATTTAAATACAATTTTATGTTTTTTCTTGTGTTGTGTGTTCTTCTATAAGATTATTTTCTAACTCTTTTTTTTGTATAAGTTCATTTTCATTTTCTTGTATTTCTACTTCACATTCTAACCATGAATATCCTGTATTAACACATTTCTTACATTTCACTTCACATTTCTTTGCATTATGATCTGTCTGAGTACATAAATAACATCTTTTTTGTCACATCCATTAATTAAATGATCACTTTTTTCCAGAAAAAATAACAAGTCATTGGTTGTCCTCTGTAACTCACAAAATCTCTATTGCCATACACATTCATAATACTAGGTATATTTATCACATTGTCATTTACCATTTTTAAAATTATTCCACATTACCAACCCCCAGTCCATAATCCTCTTTCATCATAGATTTTAGCAGTGTCCACCACTTCTTTCATATTGTCAATAAATAGTCTGCCAGTTCTTTTGCTCCCACTTCAGTTCTGAACTGAATCAAGATTCTTTTTTTGTTTGCCTGAAAAAGGCTTGCAGAACATATTCTGACCATGGAAAGTCTGCTTTCTTTTTTCATACCCCCCCCCAAAAAAGTTTTCCATAGCCTGGCCAGTTTCAAAATCAAGTCACAAAAAGTTACTTTATTAATTAAAATGAAAATTCTTACCTCTTCAAGAGATGCAATAACATTGTCCCATATTGTATATCTGTCCAGGCTTTTTTTTCTTTTTTACTGCTCACTCAAACAACATATTGTTTTCTTTACTTCCTTCATCTCTGTCTTATCCTTAGCTTCTTCTTCCACTGTTTGAGCATAGGACTTTTTTTCTGGAACCTTCTCTGGCATTTTTTCCTTCTCTTTTTCTCTCTTTTATTTTTTTCTATAATGTCACTCCAGGATATAACAATTACATTTACTGGCTCACTCTGATTAACTAGCTCCTCCAAATACTCATCACACAACCTTTCTGACTGGAGGGTTGAAATAACACATTTTTCTGATGTTTCTGCTGTTTCAAACAGGTTTTTCTGGTAATTTTCTTCTGAGTTCATCTCCATTTTCTTCCTGATCTCCTCACCATTAGCAGACAACATTTCATCTCTTCCCACATCACCTGAAAACATTTCTGGTAGTGATTCTACCATTTATTTCTTCATTTTCAACACATTTAACTTCCAAATTGCCTTGGCTCTCAGCAGCCATGTTTCTCCCTGTTCCTCTTGGCTGCCTCCATGCTGGACAGGAAACAGGAAGTCAGGATGTATAACACCCAATATATTCCCCCTACTGCAAAGAGTAGGGTTTTTTATTGATATATATACATTACATATTGTTTACATATTTATATATTTACATTATTTACAAATCTCCATACATTATAAACTTAATTTTAAACATTCCCTCCCCACTCTTATATCCACAACCAAAACATTATTTTCTCCAAATCTTTGTCAAAGTCCATTTTCCATTGTATTTAATTTCATTCAGTCTCTCGTTCCATATAGTCCATGGAAGATAAAATATTATTCTGTCCATTTCTTCACTTATTCCTGTTTTTGTGCCTGTCAAAGGAAAAACTTCAAAGACCAATACACGTAAGGTTCAGGTTAAGGCACTTTAATTCTTGCAGCAAGGAGACAAAAACATGCATGCAAAAATGTAGAGTTTGTCTAACTAAAATCAGGAAGTGAAGCCATTCTTATACTATTCTTACAAGTCATTGCCTACTGAAGCTGACGTAGTAAATCACAAGTTTACAATATTGTTTTTCACAGCAGATGTTGCTCATGATTTTCTGCTGACATGACATAACATTTCTAGATTCATGAGAAAACTTTTGAAAAATAACATGGCCTTGGAGACCAGCAGCTAGTTGCAATTATTTCTACAGTGCTGTGTTACATTTCAAGGTACTCTATTCATTCGAGCACAAAGCAATCACAGATTATAGTTCATATTCTTCAAGCGGTCTTTGTTCTACTTTATCTATCCTTCCTGCAGCTGTGTATGTTCTCATAACACAGACAGGGCTAATTGTCTAGGTTTAATAACATTATAGAAAGCAGTATTGTTCTATTCATTATTTCCCTAACTTAGCAGAAAATCATCTGCTTCTCAGTTAATTTCCTAAGACATAAACAAGATTTTAGCTGCACTGACAAAATACAAGGTCAGAAAGCATTTGCCATTAGTATGGATTTGTTCAGCATGAAGCAGAATAAATGTATTAACCCTTTTGGGCTTCTAAAAAAGCACTAATGCACACATATTAATACATATTTTTCTAACATTTCCCCCCTATTAATACTTTTATTCTACATTCAAAAGCATAAACGATTTGTTTCTTTTCCTAAGCTCTTCCATTTTGGATTTGCAGTTAAAAATGTCATTCAGTTTAACTTATGAAAGCATCTCAGTCTTCAACAGTTCATCAAGCTCAGTACCTTGATATAAGGTTTCAGAAACTGACAAATCTATAAAATCTTTAATCAATCTTTTCATGCAGGGGATGCCACAACAAACACATACTCCCAACAGGAGCATTCCTACACAAATAGCAATCAAGATGTTCATTAGAATGGAACCTCACCCCCCCAAACAATTTCTGGAAAGAGTCCGTCAGTGGATTTGGGCCTGGTTTGGTCATGGCCGACACTTGCTGAATCATCTCAAGATGGTTGTCTATCTCGTGCTGGTTGTCAGGAATGTACAAACAGCACTCTTCTTGGATTAAAGCGCACGTACCACCTCTCGCCGCTAGGGTGAAGTCAAGAGCCATGCAGTTTTGAAGCACCACAGTTCTCATGGCATTGAGTTCATCAGTTATTAATTCAAGAGCAGCAAAAGTTGCATTGCTCATTACTTCGAGGAGTTTGGACAGTTTTCTCAGCTCCCAAATCGATTTCACCATTCCATATCTTGGTGATATGTCTGCCCACGTTATAACAGAATCACTCAAGTCCATATGTGTCAGTTTATCGCCCATGGAATGATGGTTTCTCCAGCCCACCACGATTTGTCCCACTGGATTCTCAGGTTTCCTGACAGGTTTCTTGGCGACCTGCATTTCGAATTTTACCTCAAGGCAAAACTGCAGTGTGTCGTATGGCTGGAACCAGGTAACCCAAAAAACAACTGCCAGACCAATTCTCAGGTAACCATTTATAGGCCTTTTTGCGACATACAAAATAACAATCCTCTACCTTAGTAGTAGCCTTGCTATTAATATATACTTGCCCTGCATGAAACATTTTTCTATCAATTATAGACAGTTGCTTAAAAAGAACATCATTATGTTGTACTTCATTAATCGTTCTGTGCATTGATTTAAGAAATGAGTCATAGTCTGTATCACAAATAGAACCTGCATTATTAGCTTTCGTGTAACATTTGTAAGGTACAGTCATATTGCAATTACTCCAACCCACCTGGACAGTATCATTTTTATAAAAACACACAATTCCCTTTTGTGTAACAGGCAGGTGTAATGCTATTTTATCTTGTGATTTAACAGTTGTAGTATCATAAACCAAGTTTTCCCAGGTCTCATTGACCCCTAGGGGGACTACAGTCATTAATAATCCCCCGTATGCTGTTGGTATAGCTGTACAAACCCAACAGTTTGAAACATTAAAAGTCTCAGCATACACATGTTTGATCGCTTGGTAAGTGTTAAAGTTTGGATGCCAGTCTACGAGTAACGCATCGCATTTATTCAGTTTAGCTTGTGTGGCTGTAAAAAGGAAAGGCCACAACAAAAAGATCAATGTCACCAGTACAGTTAACAGGATGATCATGCAATACTTCTGTGGTTGTTCTGCATTCCTGTTTGCTCTGGATTTTGTCATTTTTATTCTTGTTGTGTAACAGTAAGAAGATTTTTATCTATGTCAAAGTTTTTAACCAGTTTACAGTGTGTCAGGTGAATCCAGGATGCACGCTCCGCAATCTTGACTGCAGTGGGCATTGACAGTAGCACTTGGAATGGCCCTTCCCACTTCGGCGTCGTCCAGTTTTTCTTTTTGATGACTTTCACCCAGACCCACGTGCCTGGGACTACCACTGCTTCCGATGGTCTGGTTTGTTCCTTATCTGAAACAGAATTAAACTGCAAAAGGTGTTTAGAATTCAACAATTTCCTCATATACTCAGCAAGTGTACAGTCGGCTTCCTGGTCTGCAGACATGAGAGGTTTCCACTGAGGTTTATAATACTCTCACCCAAATAACTTCTCAAAAGGAGTCAATCCCTTTGCATTTGGAACAGTTCTCATGCTCAACAGTGCCAGGGGCAGACAGTACATCCAATTTCTATGTGTCTCTTCGATAAGTTTCCTTAACTTGTTCTTCAATGTCCCATTGTGCCTCTCTACCAATCCTGCTGATTGAGGGTGATACGCACAATGATTTTTTTAAAGAAATCCCAAAATACCTGCTCAGCTGTTGTATGGTTTGGTTTACAAAACGTGTGCCATTGTCACTGTAGATCTTTTCCGGTATGCCAAATCTAGGAATAATTTCTTTAACAAGGATTTTCGCAACAGTAGCTGCATCTGGATTTGTGGTCGGAAAAGCTTCCACCCATTTGGAAAACATATCTACAATGACAAGACAATACTTCTTATTTTCGCATTTGTTCAGTTCTATGAAATCCATACAGATAGTATGGAATGGATACGGTGGTGCAGGGAAACTCCCCTGCTTGGGCTTTAATGCCCCTTGTGCATGATGTTTATTACAAACGTGACATGACAAACAAAAACTTTTAGTGTAGTTTATGAATCCATATGTTGTGAACACCTGGTTCACTAACTGTACCATCCCCCCTGTTGAGACATGGCATTGCCCATGGCTCAACAAAGCTGCATATCTAAACAAGTTAGATGGCAATATCGGTTTTCCCTCTTTGGAGATGTACAGCCCTTCCTTAAGAATTGCACCTCATTTTATCCATCTTTGTTTCTCAACTTGCGTAGTAAGTGTCTGCATTGTTTTCAACATTTCTAAGTCTAAAACCCCAGAAAGTTGTAATTCCTTATTCAAAAGAAATACTTCTGAAGCTGAGGCTGCCTGCTTTGCAGCTGTATCAGCCCTTGCATTACCTTTTGAAATTCTATCCTGTTGCTTGGTATGAGCTATGCATTTACAAACAGCTACTTTCTGAGGTAACTGAATAGATTCTAAAAGATCTAAAATAAACTGCGCATGATTGATCGATTTGCCAGTAGATGTTGTCATTCCTCGATTTTTCCACTGTTGTGCAAAAACATGTACAGTAGAGAAAGCATACCGGCTATCAGTAAAAATGTTTACACATTTACCCTTTGCTAAGGTACATGCCCATGTCAAGGCAATCAGTTCTGCTGCCTGTGCAGATAAATTGTGTGGTAAAGATTTTGCTTCTATAATGTCAGTATCAGAAACTACTGCATATCCTACTAGGTTCTGTCCTGTGGGACCCCTTTTGCATGAGCCGTCCATGTAGTATGTCACCTCGGCATCATCCAAGGGAACATCCGTAAAGTCTTTTCTAGGTAGTGTCTTTTGCTCAATCTCCTGCAGGCAGTTGTGCGGTGTGCCATCTGCAGGAGTTGGAAGCAAGGTAGACGGATTCAAAGTTGTACATCGTTCAATTGTCATATGAGGTTGGCTCAACAATATAGTCATACAGGAAAGATGCCTAGCAGAAGAAATATATGCTACTTTTTCTTGCAGTAAGATAATCATGACTGCATGAGGCACTCTCAGTGTGAGAGGGTGGAACAACACTACTGAGGCCGAAGCCTGTACTGCCATTGCAGCTGCGACTACTGCTTGTACACAGTGGGGCAATGACCGCACCACTGGGTCCAGCTGTGATGAATAGTAAGCAATGGGGCATTGTTTGTCCCCATGCTGTTGCGTTAGCACTGATGTCATATAACCTTGCTTACAATCTACAGTTTGGAAAAAACGTTTATGATAGTTTGGTAATCCTAAGACTAGTGAGGATGCTATCAACTGTTTCAATTTGCAGAAAGCAGATTCTGCTTCTGGTGTCCATTGTCATAAATCATGTACTGCCATAGGCTTCTTGTATATCAAGTTGGTCAGCGGTGCAGATTCCAAAGCATAGTTTGGGATCCAGCTCCGACAAAAGTTGGTCGTACACAGGAAGGACATAATTTCCTTCTTGGTAGTGGGTAGTACACTAACTGGGCATCCCTGCTTTATTCCACATTCCATTTTTATTTCTTCCCCAATCCAGCCATTTATGTTTAGTTTTATATAGTTCCTTTCATAAACAGCTTTTATTACTTGTAATATGTTTTTGCTTATATTATATGCCTGCAGAATTCTCCATAATGATTTATACTGAATATTATCATAGACTTTACTTATATCCCCTATCATAACCTTTGCTTCCACATTTTTATTTATGATATCATCAACTATTTCTTTTATTATCCATAATAACTCTCAACTTCCATTTTTTTCCTTATGAATACATTTTGGTCATATATTTTATCCATTTTTTGTAACCTTTTTGTTATTATTCTCATAAAAAATGTATAATCCATATTATTCAGTGTTATAGGTCTCCAGTTTTTTATCTCCTCTTTATTTCCTTTTTTAAATATAAATGTTATAACACCTGTATATATCTGTTTCTCTTTAATTCTAGTTTCTAATCATTCATTCATAACTTCTATAAACATTTTTTGCCAATCTTTCATTTCTTTATACAAAAATATTCAATTCCATCTGATCCTGTTGCAGAATTCATGTTAATATCTTTTAGAATTTTATTCAGTTCTTTCATAGCTATTTTTTTGTTCTAAATACTCATTATCTTCATTATTTAATTGTTCACTTTTATAAATTTGTTCTATGTTTTCTCCTCTTTTAACAAATAATTCCAATACATATTCTTTAATAATTTTGTACAGTCCTTCTTGCAGTCTTATTTCCTTACCTTCCTTATTTTTAATTCTCTTATTATTTTTCCTTTTTTATCATTTTACTCAAATATGGTGCTCCCTCTTCTTTCTTTCCTTGTAAACAATATTTTTTCTTTATATAACAAGTTGTTAATTTTAATTTGATTAATTTTCTATATTTCTCTTTCTTTTTCATAAAAGGAATTTTTCTTCTCTACTAAGTCTCTAAATGGTTCTTAACTTAATATCTTATATTTCTCTTTTTCTTTTCTTCTTTTCTTTCTTATAAATTCTGAAAATACTTTTTTATTTCTCTTTAAAATTAAGCCACCAAAGAGTCCAATTCTCATAAAATTCTCTCATATTCATATGATTTTTCTGTAACTCCTTAAGTTCTTTTTTCTCTTCTAAATCTAATTCTTTTTCATTAATTATCTTTATTCCTTTTGTATTTGAATTCCTTTTCATTAATTCTCTTTATTCCCTTTGTATTCTTATATATTTTTGATTTTTCTGTACTTTAACCCATATAGCATGATCTTAAAATCCAGCCTACTTAATTCCTTTTTTATAACTTTTAAACTATCAGATATTAAAAAATAATCAAGTTCTGTCCTAATTTCATTCCTTTTGTAGGTCCAGTGGTTATTCTCCCATACACATAACTTTCCACTTCTCATAATTTCTGTAACCATTTTAACATCACAATTGCTCTTATTTTTTCTTAAATTACAATTAAAATCACCCACCACCATAATGTCCATATTTACACAAACATATTCAAGAATATTTTAAACATCCTTTCTCTCTCTTTTTTGTTACATATGCATATAAAGCTATAATTCTACACACATATTTTTCCATCTCAGGTCTATTACTATAATTTGTCCTAGTTGTACTATGGTTCCATCTAATATTTTAATGCTTTCTTGACATAATATACATATGCTTGTAAGTTTCTTTCCCCGTGTTTCAAACAACTGCACCATTCCAAAGTTTTTCAGCTTGTGTTCTTTCTTCGTCTGTTAATACTCTATCTTCTAAAACAATAATATGTACATCCACTGTAGCATTGTAATATACCTATTTTCCTCTTACTGTATTTTTCATACTGTTCACATTTAAAGCTAATATTTTCAGCTTTTAAGAACAGTTAGTATAATAAAATGTTTACCCCTTTCCTTTCTTATTTTCTCTGAGCATTATTTTTTTTTAATTTTCTTTTCCTTTCTTTAACTCTTTTCCCTATCAAATTATTTTTTATTTCTTACTGTGAACCAATCAGCTTCTTCCTCATTTGTCTCCTCTGTTTCTTTTTCCTTGTTACTTTCTTTAACTTAATGTATAAGCTCTTTATCAGTCACATCTTTTTCTACATTTTCTTGTATAACACATTTTTCTATCTCCTGTAACTTCATTTTCATTTTCTTGCACATTCATTTCACATTCTAGCCATGAATAACCAGTATTGTCACATTGTTTTGCACTTTAAATCACATTTTTTGCATAATGCCCCATTTTACCACATAAATAACATATTTTTTTATCACATTCATTGATGAAATGATAATTTTTTCCACAAAAATAACAAGTCTTTGGTTGACCGCTGTATTTCACAAAACCCCTAGTACCACGAACATTAATAATACTAGGTACATGCATAACATTATCATTTTCCATTTTCAGCATTAACAAAATCCTCTTTCATTATATATTTTTGTACTTCTTTACAACTAGTTAACATATGTTCTTTCAGTTCTTTTGCTTCAACTTTAGTTCTAAACCGGATCATTATCCTTTTTTTTGTTTGTCTGGAAAAAACTTGCACCACATATTCTGATCATGGATAAATATTTTTCTTTTGTTCATATGCACCCCAACAATTTTCCATGGCTTGCCCAGTCTCAAATATCAAGTCACAAAAAGTCTCTTTATTAATTAAAATAAATGCTCTTATCTCTTTTGCTTTGACACCCAGACATGCTATGACAGAGTCCCAACATCATACCTGTCCAAACTTTCTTCTTTTTTACTGCTCACACATACTGCGTACTTTTTTTTTATTTATTTTATATCTTCTTTATTCTTTGCTCCTTCTGCAACAGTTTGTGCATACATTTTTATCTCTGGAACTTTTTCTGGCATAGTCTCTTCTCTTTTTTCTTCTTCTATTTTTTTCCATGTTGTCACTTCATGAAATTGCTGCTCCACTTTCTGACTCACTTTGGATTACCATTTCTTCCGAATAATCATCCTGCAAGCCCCCTGATTGGAGGGATGTAATTATACATTTTAACAGGTAACTGTCTCTCCTTCAAACAATCTCCTCTGAAAGCTTTTCTCTGAATCCATCTCAGTTATAGCTACAATCTCTTTTTCCTCCAATGTCACGTTTTTTTCTGCACCCGCATCATCAGAAAAAAACTTCTGGCAGTGATTCTACCATTTCAACTACATTTTCAGCAAGTTGCACTCCATTTTCAGCAAAAATTGTATCGGCCATGTTTTCTCCCTGTTGCTCCTGGCTGCCTCCGATCCTGGACAGGAATCAGGAAGTCAGAATGTGTAACACATAAAGCATTCCCCCACTACCAAAAGTAGGGGGTGTTCACTGATGCCCTGGACAAATTTCCCATAGTAGTATAAATACCACCTTGGGTCTCCCCTGAAAAGAGGCTACTGGTGTAGTGGGACTAACATGGTCAAGAAAGGATAAATAAAACAAATCTAATGCCATGAGTGGCACAATGTTTTACAGTATATACAGTCATCTGTCTAAAGTACATTTCAGCTTGTTACCTTAGTAGCATGCACTTTTACCTTCGCTATGGCACTGTGCTATATTTCAATATTTCACCTGCTAGAACTGGCCCAAGGCATACTTTCCTAACTTCTGAATGTAAGGGAACACTTATTTTATTGTCAAGGAAGGTGCTGTGTAAAGTATATGTAAGTTTTGTTTCCCGTATTAATGATATTTATTTTGCTGCGGCGGTGGTGCTGCGGTAACGTTGTCGCCTCATAGCAAAACTTTGTCCCGTTCGATTCTCAGCTAGAGCGTCTTCTGTGTGGAGGCATACGTGAATGGGGCATGCCTTCATTGAAGGTTGTGCGTCAGGGCTGGTAACCCGGTACAGAAAAATCCACTACCAATCATTAGCGGACCGGAGTTCCGCTGTGGCGAGCCCTAACCGGGAAAAGCCAAAAGACACAAACATTGATATTTATTTTTGTATTAGATTCCAGAATCTGGTGTTAGCTCTCCCTAGTAGTACATTATTGGACTCAACCAGGCAGTATAACCTCTTGTTATAACCATAGTTTACACTAATAAGACAATCAGCAGCTGAGTCTTAGTGCAATGATTTTGGTTAATAACCTTCAGGATAAGACTTTGCCATTGAAAGGAATGTGAAGTGATACTGAAAACCATAGGAGAAAAATTATATAAGTGGAGCAAAGGCAAATCTCAGATAATAACATAATACATACATAATGCAGTCTACTCTTTAGAATTAGATAGGATACATAATATGCTTTTCTGGCATTGGTAGATACACATTGGTTAAATTGTATAATTACATCTGTCAAATACTTTATCAGCTTAAGTATTAGCCGTGTGTCAGTTAACATTGGGCTATTGCTACATTACCTTAGGAAGCTCATATCCACCAAGCTGGCTACTGAGATAGCAGAAGAATTAATATTCATGGTTACATGCTGTTTTTACTTGATCAGAAGTTTGATGAAGGAGTATAGAGTAAAAACAGGAGTATCTACTGCAAAACTCGAGAAGCAGTGCTTGTCACTGCAAGCTAGTTTGTCTTTGCCCAGGTGGGGAGTGGGGAAGTTTTAAGGGTAGTTCTATGCAGAAAATGTCAGTATCTAAATGCCTGCATCTATACAGAGCACTGCTAAAACTTTCTGCATGACAAATCAGCATTGCACTAACAGGCAGACTTTGTATAGGCATAGAAAGCTGGCTCAACAAACTAAATAGCCTTGTGGCAGATCTGATGGTCTAACTTAATGCTCTGTGATTCTCAGCTCAGAACAGACCAGACTATTCCCTACTGCCACTAGAGCACAGTCCTGAGTCTCCTAATGTAAAATCACAAAGACAAAGGCAAAGGTGAGGAACTAAGGTAGAAACAACTGACTAAACCAGGAGACATAGTCAAAATAAGTTACACAAGTGCAAAAATGACCAGAAGTACTTATCTTATGCTTGATTTGCACTAAATTCAAGCCAAGCTCTCTGGAAAAAAACAGCATGGTCACCAAGTGTTTTGAGCTCTGTGAAAATGAGTCAAGATATCTGCAAACAGGCCAAGTTTATACAGGCACAGAAAACCAACTAAACACACAAAATAGCCTTGTCACCAATCACAGGGTCACATTTAAACTTATTTCTCTGTGATCCCAGCTCAAAACAGACCAGGCCACCGCCATTGCTAGTAGAGCTCAATCCTGAATTTTCTTAATGTAAAATTACAAAGATAAAGCCCAAAGGTGAGGAACTAATGCTACAAGCAAATAAGTAAACCAGAAAGTACTCTAATAAAATTAGTCAACAGTGTAGGAGCCAGCAATGAGGTCAGTGAAATGAAGGGCACTTTACAAATATAAAGTTCAACAACATGTAACAACTAATGCAAAAATGTAGCAGCAGCACAGTCAAAATAAGCTTTACAAGTGCAAAAATGACCTGAAGTACATATCATGTCCTTGGATTGCACTGGATTCAACCCAAACTCCCATCATCTTCTCTAGCCATAGAACCCATTGCAAATCCTGACAGTCATACAAACTCAGTTTCAATGACTAGAATGTCCTCTCTATCAGCCAACTAAGTCACCAGCAGTGCATGTTCAAAGACACTTTCCTCTCTCACATGTATACATTTCATTCTCCTCTACATATAACTTGCGCATAAAATTGGAATCTGTTCTGCTACTGTGTAAATTCACATTTGCTCCCATTTTTAGCTTTCCATACATACTTAAGTCAAAGTCTCTCATTATAGTTCTGTAAACTGTCTGCATTTCACATGCTACTCCCTTTTTCCAGAAAGTGTAGTTATGCTGTCTTCTGGGCTACACTAAATTCCCCACCAACTATACCTGTCCACCCCTTCTAAGTCCTATCACTGCAGCATAAAAATCCTGTATGCATCTCAGTTTGCCAGTGTTTGGACTATAAAGGGAACCTAGAACAAGCCCCTGTCTTTTCACTCAACATCAAATGACCACCCTTCTTCTTCAGATCTGTTTTCCTTCTATATATTCTAGTCCAGTCATTTATGAATGACTATTGCCACCCCCTCTGTTTCCCTCCTTAACACATCTAATTGCCACTACCGTAAATCATCTAAAACTCAGTTTTAATGTATTTTTCCTCAAAAGCTTAGATTCTTCTATGAGAGTACCATCTAACTTCCCCTTTTACCATCTGCTTAGAACCCTTGTCTTTTTATATGGGTATCTAAACCCCTACATTCCAGAATCCTAAGCTAAAACCCAATGCCCATCTCACTCTAATTTCTACATTTGAGGTCCCAGTCAAGAAGTTAGACCCCATTGGCCCTTGGGCATCTCTGAATGAAACACCAGTACTTCATCCTATAGGACTCCTCTTAGCATCTTGTACCATCTGCAGCTGGATAGACAACCTCACAAGATCCTTGATCTCAGCATACCTATAAAGACTCTAAATCAAAGAGAGTTCAATGTAATTTCCCCTCACCCTTCCTAGTTGGGACACTAAAACGACTGAGCTAATCCTACACAGGATCAGAGCTCTGACTAGGGAGACCACAGGCCTCCAGATATACAATGGAAGCAAAATAGGGTGATGTGTTCCCAATAAGCTCACCACTGTCAGAACCTCACTAAAAATCCAGACATTGAACTTATCAATATTCATCCCCCAACATGATAAAAGTAATTTATTCCTCGGATTTTATACTTAGGGAGTAATAAATACCTAGCTACTTAATCCCCTGATCAAAACACCAGACACCTGTAATCCCCAGCTATGAAACTCAAACAAGACTTAAACTTATCTATGATTTACAACCCTAAGGTAAGCTGCTAACACCCATATCTTCTGGGTTCAGTATTTTTAACATATTCTAAATTAACATAAAAGTAGAGATAAAATAAAATTTGTTCCCCACACTTGGGCCATCTAATGTCTTAGAGAGATAAACTCAGTAGAAACCCCTAGAATTCCCCCATTTACATAAAATGAAATTTCTATACAATTAAACTGTATACTGGGGGAGAGCCCTGAGACAGCAGTATGAATGCTAACCCAGTCAGCATATCATTGAGTAGGTCCTATACATCTGCTGGCCTTATGCCTTTCTCATTAAGAGTCCAATATGGGTAATGTAATATAGAGAATTGTACTGTTAAAAACAAGATAGCATAACCAGAGTACCAGATTCTATATTTCTTGTTCACTCCTGTTGGAACTCTGATAAAATGATGGCATCCTGTACTGTAATCCCATGGCTTATTGCAGACTTGTTTAGTCCTGTAGTTCAGATGTTTTATATTACATTAAAGCAAGCAATAGTTAGATATTTTAAGAACAGCCTGGACATATATGCGAATAACTGTTTTGGTATATTGGTAGGCTAGAAGGGCATTATTGCCTGTGCTTGAAATATAAATATTTGAATGTATGTACATACACATATATGTGTGTGTGTGTGTGTGTGTGTGTGTGTGTGTGTGTGTGTGTGTATGTGAGACAGCTGTGTTATCTTATCTGTAGTCTGTTTCATCCCATGTGCCTCCAAGTTGCATTCTGTTCCCCTATCATTTGCTGGAGTTCCTGTTCAGATTCTGCTTATAATGCTACATCATCTGCATACAGCAGCTTTGTTAAACTCCCCAACACCTGTTTACTAATGTAGTGCATCACCAGTATGATCAGCGGGGGGCACAGCACTGAACCCCAATGCACACCTATTCTCACTGAGAACCCCAGTGTGAGTCCAAACTTTGTTCATACTTGTGTCATTTCTTCCTTGTACATTACTTGCACTAATTCTACCAGTGCTTCTGGGACTTTGAACCACTGCAGGACTGCCCAAACCAACTTTATGGGACCTTGTCATATGCTGTCTTCTAAGTTGATTTGGTCACTTACTAGAAAAGTGGTTTTAGAAAAAAAGTGTTGCTGGAACTGACACAGGCACTACAAATCCTTCCCATCTTCATAAATGTACCATCTGAATCATTCTTCTCTCTGCACCCTTGAACATCTGTTTTGCCAGCACTCAAAATGTTTGGCATATAGCTATAGTATAATTATGTCGAAGAGAAGTTGTGCCATCTTGGATATGCCTGTATTTTTCCAGGTATTCTACCATTATTTTTTAAGGAAAAGTACCTTAATCTGTTTCAATACATATGCAAGACAAACATTCCTATATCTTCTACATTTTCCTGTTTTAACATGAACTCTTGGGAAAATGTAAAAAAAATCACCCTTTTTTTAGCCTTCTGCTACCACACTGTTATTTAAAACCTCACTGCATACATCAGTAACAGGCTGTCACGCAGTTACTTAATCATTATGTTTAAGTAATATATACTTTCAGGCATTGTGACCTTTTCCATTTTTGCCATTTTCACGTTATTATAAGTTCTGTGTTTAATGGACTAACATCTGTTTCCTTACCTCTGTTACAAAACTGACTGTAAGTACTGCTCTTTTTCCAAAGCGATGACAGAGTAATTAATTCAGCATTGCCGCACCTTCTTTATCACTGTCAGTGTTCTGTCTCCCAGCCCCTGTAAGAGTAATGTTCTTATCCCTTGTCTACATTCTCTTATGTATGCACCTGAAAAATATTCCGGCCCTTAATTACTCATTATAGTTATCACTATAGTTACTTTTTTCAGTATACACTCATATCTCTGCTCTTTCAGTATTGTATATACTTTCTCCAACCTTTCTGTCACCTTTTCATTCTCCAGAACACACTCTATTTTTCTCTCATTTTAGGCTTTCCAGTCTGAATTTTTCACTTCAAATACTGTGTTTCTTCATAGTGTTTACTGAGCTTTGTCTCTGCATACCTTGATATATCCAGGCTACCTTGCTGTTGCACATAAAGTATTTCTCTTGATTACAGTTATGTGCACTGCACTGTGCAGTTTCTCTCCTTTATACTGAGCAGTTCTGCTGTCCAGATATCACCATCACTGTATCTAGCACTGATTGTCTTTCATCTTACACTCCTCCTGCCAGACAATTTCTTTTGTGACCTAGTAAGCATATCTTCTCTTTTTATTGTATTTATGTAGTTTTTACCGTCTCTGTCTAACTTTTCATTAATACTAAAGTCTTTCTGCCACTGTTTCTTAGTTACGGAAACTTTGCATGTGACTGCAGTCCATTCCTTCTGTTTGTTACAGTCAGTCTCAGCACCATTTAGTGGCATCCTTACTACCATAACTTTAGCTTTTTTATCTTCAGGTGGCTATTAATTTACTTCTGTACTCCTAATTTTTGGGCTCAATCACCATCCACCTTTACTTTTGCATTTTAGGAAAATATCAGCAACTGATCCTTTCCTAAGTGTCTGCATCACTCAGAAAACAAGCAGTTTGACAAAAATTAATTAAAAATATGAACTCTTTTAATGAATTTCAACCCCCCGGCAGTCATCCACAGTGCTGAAACCTATCACATTGATGTGGATGGATAACTCAAAGCAGGCAGATAGCTCACATGCTGGCAAAATAACTGGCCAAACCAAACTACTAGACTGATATTACACTGGGTCTAATTCCATCTTGACTTTCTGCAAAATAGGACTATCAGTGCCAACACAACACTATGCCTAAAGTAAGTATGTCTGTTGGTTGTTTTATTTAAAAAAAATGCTTATCAGTTATCACTTTTCTTTTGCCCATAGCATCTCCCTCAATCAGAACACTTCATTGGTAATATATTCCTGCTAGTTTTCTCCTGCAATGGGAACCAGGATATTTTAGTTGCTTAGGCTGGGATCTGCTCAAAGGTACCCGAGAAGGGGATCAGAAAAGAGCATATAATTGTCAGAAATCCCTTGCTGCTTCACTCTTGCTGAGAACTTTTAGTAAATGATTATTTAAATTAAAAACGTTGGTTTCCCTACCATCTGACACTCAGGACATCTCATGCTTAGGGTGATAACCACATTAGCCTCTCACAATCACCCTTTGTATCCTTTTTCAAATACCTAGAGATGACTTTAGAAATCTAGATTCTCAGCACTCGCTCTTCACCAGTATGTTGATGACAGAGTCTAACAGTTAGTACAGAGGATTAATGCCATGTATTGATAATAATCTATTTCCTGTGGCTAAGGTGCCTCTGAGCAAGTCACTTAACTAGACAAGCTCCTTGGTTTCCCTTGAAAAGAGGCTGCTATGTCAATGGGGCTTATGCTAATAAATGTAAAAATAATAACTTCAGCAGTGTGAGCACTTTACATATTATTTTATCTTACAAACTCCAAGCCATTGCCAGATCTGAACTTATTCCAAAACTGCCCTCTCACTTGTAGCCCTGTGCAAGCCCAAAGCACTATGACTTTTCAAAGAGTACTTAACAACATTTTCAGCTTACCCAATGAACTCTCATTTGGAGTAGATGTTCCCTGCCGGTAACTAATGGGGTTACACTACTCTTTTCTATGATTATTCATAAAATACTTAACTTTAATTATTCCATTTGCACTTAGCAAAAAGCAACCTATATTCACCAGTATTCAGTACGATTGCTATACAATGGTGCAGGTAAACTAAATTAATCATGGTTTACTTTCTCCTGTACAGAATCAATGTTTGTTGAATTGCCCATAATTTGTTACTCAATCCCATTAGATACTATACACCTGCAAATGCTGCTTGTCTTCAAGTCAGCTCTCAAAAATTACCTCACATAATCAGTAATAACCAATCATGTTCCAGCTAGAAAGCACTGACCCTATCTTCATCTCTCATCAAATAAAATCATAAATACTTAACTACGACACAGCAGCACTCATAGTCAGCTCATTAGAATTTTAATCTTAGGTCAGAAATAGTCAGTTGCTTAAAACCATTCCTTGTGGAACTCTTAACAGTTATTGCTTATGCCAATTAATTGTATATTAACCATTCTTGTCTTTGAATCAGGTATGGTGGTAGCAGTTTGTTATTGCTCACCTCTTTGACTTTCCAAGATAAAGTTTGGATCTATCAACACATTTGAGTATATTATAGGTAAAGGATCAAGCTGTGGGGTCCTTCTCATGTACTATGCACCCATTAATATGAAGACATTCCCTCAGTTCATCAATGTCCTCAGTGACTCTGCGAATGTATTCTCAAACTGGTTAGTATTAAGTGACTTCAGTATTTGGGTGCAATATGCCCATGGCTGTAGCTGAAGAATTGCTCTCTGTTTTGCGGGGTATTGGCCTTGCTAACTTGATTACCTCTTCTCCATATTTTATACATAGTGTGGATTAGCTGTTAGAACTTTGTGGTGGAACCTGTCTAATGGCCAGACCACCAGCTTGGTTGATTTGTTGTTAATTTATTCCATTTACAGCCCACAGTCTTGAGTTGCTGGGATGCAGAAATTTGTATGCTACAGCAACATATCAATTTGTTCCTACTTTCCACCAGTTCCATTTTATGTCTAGTATGGATGGTCCAGGTGACTTCCTTAGAGTTTGTAACAGAAATGTACATTTATGCCTTTGTCACTTTATACCACAAAACTATTGTTTGATATGGAACACTTGTTGAGGAAACATTGCTGAAGGCTTAAGTATAAATTGAGATATAAATGCCTCTTTGATCTGAGGCTTGGGCTTGATGGACACTATACTGTTTATCAAACAAAGATCTTACATTCCTGTATGAAGAACTCTCTGCTGCTTCATATCAACTTGCTGCACTCTTTCATAGGATACAGTCTGAGCACTCTAGTCTGATTTCCCACCAGTGCAGCATGTTCTTAAAATGAGTTTCATACACCTAGGCTGGCATCTCTGAGGCCTGTTCCATCTTACACACTAAGCTCTGACAGTGGTTTAGTACCATACCTCTCAACCTGCAGAATCTGAAAAATAGAAGCAAAGGCCCTTAAAAAATAGGAACATCTAGTTAAAAATCTGGACATCTAATTAGCATAACATTTGAATATCATATAGAACATACACCTCCAGTAAGAATGTGGGGTACTACTCAGTAACATGTTTAAAAACAGAGGGTGACAACAATGATAAAAAAATAAAAACACATTATGAAAGAGACAGTGTAAAATCTGTAGACTGAACTGTACTGCAAAATCCTGGCACACATGGTCATTTATTTTTGCTTCTGAAAAAGGCAGATGTAAGATGTGTGACCTCTTTAATTTATTGTTGCCACTACTATGTTGGTCATGTAGTGTGTTTTTTCTGTGTACTAGACAACTTCAAAAATCACGTGTGATGGGGGTTCTGAAAATTTGTGATGGGGTAAATCAAGGCTAAAATAGGGACATACTTCCAAAATAGGGAGATCCTAAATCAGGCCTAAAAATAGGAATATTTTTCCAAAATAGGGACATTTGAGAGGTCAGTGAAATATTCACTGGGAAGACCATGGCTTGGACATGGTATAAGTTTCAGTTAATTTACTATATTGAATTGGTATCTTCGATTTAAGCAATATGATACATTAACCCATTACATATGGGCTAAAGCCATGTCCAGCAAGACTGACTTTTATGTGTTTTTATGTATGTTCTTGATCCAGAAATTTATCAAATCATCACTGTTTCATTAAGTACTGGGTATTTCAATTTGCTTTAAAGGAAACCCTGGTTACTCCAGTCTTGTAGAAACATAATTTGGATCTTGAGGATTTAGATAACTAGTACCCTAAGTCTAACCTTCTTTTTATAGGTAAGGCTATGGAGAAGGTTACAGCAGACAGAAGCAATCAAAAAGAGAAATTCAGCTGTATGTGTGTACAGATCAGTACAACTCCAGTTTTATTCTAAAACTCATGTCTATTAAAAATACAAACATAATAAGTACTTTTGTCTTTGAAAAAATATTATATGAGGCTGAGCATAAACTATTACAAACTTTCTGTTTAAAAGATTGTCTCTCTCACACACACACAAACGCATGACTGCATTCATACTTTAAACATATACTACTTGTTAAAAACATTCATACAACAGGATTCTAAGATGGCTGCCAGCTAGAAAGCACATACTTCAGCTTGCTCCAAATACTAGCTACAAATCTAACCCCCATCTAAGGCTACTATTGCTGGTAAAATTTACAAAAAAGCATCTCCTGTGAAAACCAAACTATCTTCCAAACAGAGAGATCATTTTTTCAGCTTCTAAATTAAAAAAAAAAAACAAGAAATACATACCTTGGATCTGGGAGGTGACTAAGGAGAGACTCCTGTACATGTGCTTGGGCCTGCAATTAACAAGTGGTAGCTATAAAGATGTAAAGAGGAAAATAAGCAAGTTTTTCACACAACAAAAGAATAATGGAACAAATGGAAACACACACATCAAAGACAAGAATATCTCTAATTGCATCTCCTGAGAAAGAAATTAGCACTAAGAGACAGAAAACTACTAAAATACAAACTGAAGCTACAAAGCATCATCTGAAACCAAAAAATGAACAATCCTTTGACATGGATGATTTAAAAGCAGCCTTGATACCTCTGAAAACAGAAATACAATATTTTCTTCAAAATTCACAGCGTTTGGAAACAACTTAGATCAAATATTGTCTAGAGTAGATAAAAATGAGGCTCGAATACTGAGCGATGAGACAAAGATAGAAGAAATACAGAAGGCAACCACCACTGCTGAAAGCTCAGTTAAAGAAATGCAACAAAAACTGATTGATCTAGAAGCTAGAGCAAGATGAAATAATGTATTGATCAGAGCCATCCCAGAAAAGTATGAACAATCACTGTTAGTTACTGTGGCAAAATAAATATTTGACTATCTTCTTGAAAACAAAGAACTAACTCAAGCAATAGTTATAGAAAGAATACACAGAGCATTAAGAAAATCTCAAACTCTGGAAGCCCCCAGACAAATATATGTAAGGATTCTAAATGCTGCACATGGATATACAGTAATACAAGTTGCAAAAAAGAGAAAATTAATCATATGGAATAGCTGCAAAATAACTTTTGCTCAGGACCTGCCTCTACAAATCAAACAACTAAGACAAGTCCTATTGCCTTACTGCACTTACCTAGTAAGCAAAAATATTAGATTTCAAATGAAATATCCAGCGACTCTGCAATTTCAATACAATGGCTTAAATTATGTAGCAAAAAAAATCAAGAAGCAAAAATGGCTTTTCTTAAAGCCTTTAAAGAATTACCAAACAAATTAACATGAAGCACTGAACTTTTTCTCTAAAAACGCACCTAATACAAAGATCATAACCATCTAGAACATTTATATCTGTTAAAATGAACCAAACAACAAGGTAAATTACTTAAATTACCTTAATTGTACTTAATCCTTTGCTCCCCATTTAAACGTTCTAAATCCAGACCTAGGAGCATCTCCACGCTGCTGCAAAAGAACTATGAACTCCCATAATCCCTTGCAACCGCAAACCAGGAAAAACAAGCAAACTGAGGTCAAAGGATCATCTATGGTGCCCCTCTAAGGTCAAACATCTCTGAAAAACTGCATTTGTCAAAGAAAATGAAAGTAAAGCTTCTGCTATTCTGAATCCTTTGGAACTGTACCCTAAAGAACAAAAAATGAACAATTTTGTGCAAACGGTGATTGGAAGGTAAATCCAGCTTTGAACTAAAGTGCAGCAGTCTAAACATATATTTAAAATAAAATGTTTTCCTGAATAATTACAAATTGGAAAAATAAATAAACTCCTAGGTCAGATGCTGTAGCAGATGCTATAATAGTAACAAATAACTAGGCCTTATTAGTCCTTATAAATTATGAAGCTGGGTCTGTTTTGTTTTGTTTCTTTTTAATAGTATATCTCTTAAATAAGTATGCATCTACAAACTGCACATATACCAATCTAGATAAGCAGAGACTATAAAAGACTCTAGATAGTATTGTCTGATCAATACTATGGATGTTAGCTGTATATGTGTTTTCATACACATAAAATAAATGGTTAAACAGAAGTATATTTGATCCTTACTGTTAATATTGACCCAACAAGCAAGAACTGCAGTATATATATAAAAAAAAAAAAAAAAAAAAGGACTGTGTTTGAAATCATCAAAACATGGAGCATGAAAAAGAAACTGACAAATTATAACAAGTCATTTTCAATATGTTCATGTAATTGTTTTTTTTTTTTGTTTTATTTTGTGAGCAAGAAAGATGTTGATATGCTTATTGAAATGCACTATTTAAAGGTTTCTTACAAAGTTAGATATTTTAACTTTAGTTAAAGGCATTCTACAAAATGCTCAGGATACATACTTTCAAAAGAAGAAAGGGTTAGTAACTATATATTGTTTGCTATTACCTTTGTATTGGTTTTGGACAAGCTGTTACGTGTGTTGCTGTAATTTGCTGGGACTTAGAATGACAGGAAGTTTTTGTAATATAGTTGTAAATGCTCTATTTATCTCTCTTTCAGTTAGTGGGCTAGCGTGTGAAAGCATGGGGGGATCTGAAAGGGAATGATATAACACTTATATCCATATCATTGTCCTATACCAAAAACTCTAAGAAGAATTTAAAGTTACATGTGTCCCTATATCTATCTATTAGCTCAAAAAATCATCACTCTGTTGATAAATCTCCTGGATGGTTTCTGTAGATTCATGGAATGTGAAGGGCCTACAAAATAAGAAAAAGAAGAATCTAGTAATGCATTTCATTTTCAAATCCAAGGCAGAGATAACTTTCATTCAAGAAACACATATGTTGAAAGAACAATGGGAGAAAGATACAAAAAAACTGGGTGAAACATATTGTAGCTGCTGGTGACAGTATAGCTTCTAGGGGAGTTGCTACAATAGTTAAAAAAATCATTTAATGGCACTATATTGAAGAGTAGCTATGACCCAAATGGTAGATGGTGTTATTTTACTTGTGAACTCCCTAAATGTAAAAAACCTTTCTTAGTTTTAAATGTATATGCCCCATGTTTCCATCAATTAACCTACATATATGAGATATACAAAATTCTAGAGAACTTTCCTAACTATTTATACATCATAGGAGATGACTGGAATATCATAATTAATCCAGCACTAGATAGAACAAATAAAGAAAAGAAGCAACCGGTACATTAATAGCTGAAACAATAGAAGATTTTAAGCTAGCTGACCCTTTTGAAAACTACAGAAATAATCCATCAACTAGTAAATTCACTTATTTTTCATCATACCACAAGTCGTAGTCCAGAATATACATATTTCTAATTTCTGAAGCTTTACTAAATAATACAGTTACATACAATAGTGAACCCAGAACAATATCAGACCATGCAAAAATAAACATTGCAATAAAGTTGGATTGCTCCTCACAAAGATCCCACACATCAGCGAACTGGACTTTAAATATTAACTTATTAAAGGAAAAATAAGTCTTACAGGAAATCATTGACATCCTTACCCAAGCTAAAAATAACTTAGAGATAACAGATATACCATATGATATTCAATGGGAAGTGACAAAAGCCATTATTAGGGGAATATTAATCCAAAAAGCCGCTCTCTACAAAAAATTAAACAAGGAAAAAGTTACAACAATAGAATCAAAATTAAAAAGTACAGAGTTAGAATTACAAACTAAACACTCACCAGAACTTGAAAGTCAAATGATTACCTTACAGGGACGACTACATGAAATTCAAACACAGCATTACTCTTTCACTTGCAATTTCACTGAAATTAAACTTCTCCACAAGTATGCAGAGTGGGCTCAATCCCCCTCAAAAGCGTTGGCAAGAATGATAAAACATAAAAAATTCCCCTACCAAAATAAAGTAACTAAATTACAATAACAAAGTTCTAGATACAGACTAAGAGATTATAATAGCTTTTGAAGAGATTTATCAAAAACAATATGGCTCACACGACCAGTACAATGAAATACTATTCTATCAATTCACTGAAGAATTGCAATTTCCAGTAATAAATGAAACACAAATAAATAATCTTACAGCCCTTATAAATGTAGAGGAAATCATTGCTGCTTTAAATAAGCTGAAACCAGGTAAATCACCTGGGCCAGATGGGTATGTGGCAGAGTTCTATAAGACTTTTTTAAGAAACAAATAGCTCCAATACTATTGAAAGTATATGAATAAAGTATGGAATCAAGGACCTGTATATTAACAACTCAAAAACTATACTAATACCAAAATCCAACTCAAATGCACTAAATCCAAACAACTACAGACCGATAACACTCGTAAATATTGATATCAAAATTCTATCAGCAGTCTTAGCTAGCAGAATAAAAAAAAATCTATCTTTTATTATATCTGCTGAACAACTAGACTTTATGAATAACAAACAGGTATGGGATAACACACTCACCATTGACTCAATCATCAGTTTAAAAGCAAATGATAAAAGCCCTATCTATGCATTATCAGTAGATGTATCTAAAGCTTTTGACAGAGTAAACCTTGATTTTCTATTTAAGATACTCAAAAGAATATGTAAACATGGTGAGGGCCTTATACAACAATGCTACAACAACACTGCATAAATAAAAAGCAATCAAAACCTATTCAAATTATTAATGGTACAAGGCAAGAATGCCCACTATCACCATACCTGTTCAATATATACACTGAAACTCTCCTCCTTAAAATATCACAAACAACTTACCACCATTTCATGAATATTTATAAAATCCCAGTAAAGTATACAGTTTTCACTGACGACCTTAATATTACTTTGAATTCCCTAATACTGATTTAAACAAGCTATTAAACTCCATTAAAAAAATTTCAAGAATATCTAACTATGCCATTAACCCAAACAAGTCAGTCATTTTCTATTTAATTACTTTAGGACAGAAGGAATTCTATTTCCCCAGAAATAAAAGTCAACTACAATCTCAAATATCTGGGGATCATGTTCACTCACCCCCAGTCTGACTTGACTAAAAATAATCAGAGAAGACACTAAAAGATGGTTAAATCTTAACATATGTCCACTGTCTAAGGCGGCTATAGTCAAAAATGAATATTCTTCCAAGATTACAGTTTCACTTTAACGCTATTAATCAAAATATACCAAATAACTTATTTTCTAAACTTGAACCAATATTCGGGAAATTTAGTTGGCATCCTAAAAATCCAAGAATAAAATTCTCTAGATTAACATTACCCAAACAAAAAGGTGGTTTAGGATTACCCGATTTTCAAACTTACTATGACATTATAAACACTAGTCGAATTATACAAATAGCAAATTACGAATCATCTAACAAAGCACGGTATCCAATCTGGATTAAAAAATATCATAAACATCTAATTTCATCAAACATAAACCCTAAAGCAATACCCTTTCTAAACTCCAAGACACTAAGGTATTTTAAAATCCACCCCATAATCATAAGAAACACATTAGTATTTCAAAACCTGTTATCCTCCCTTAATCTTAAGAATACTTTGGTAATGGGGCAACCATTACACTTAAACCCTAATATTAAACTAAATAACACTATGCTAAATATGAATCAATACCCACTAATTAAAAATACCACTGTATGGGACTTCTACCAAGGCAAAAACCTTTCAATCGAAAATATAAGGAAAAGGCTAGAACTAAATAAAAGTTATAACACTATTATCAAGCGAATACTATACCTGATTAACACAATTACTACAAATGTCAAAATGGGCACCCAAGACATGCAGCTAGACCAACAAATTATTAATCTATTGCTTTTGAGATCTAAAATGCAATCAAACACATATAGATTAATAACAAGGATTAAACACCAAGATTCACTACTATACTCAAAATATTGGGAAGAAAAAAATAAAAAGATTACTGTAGACCAAAAATCTGCTGCAATTGAACTCACCTTGAAATTAACCCCTCTCAAAAAATTAATTTATACCCAAATTATGATTAACAATAATGCCTACAATACACTACTCTTTCTAAGTAAAATCAAACCTTCTCTCTCTCTCCTTTTTGACCTACATGTCCAAACAGCCCAGCTGATACCCTTCATAGTTTCGGGAGCTGTAAGAATGTTTACAAATTATGGTGCTCATTAAGAACCAAGTTAGAAAAAAAGGGATACACTAAATCTACCCTGTCATGGGAAATTGCAATTTTACACATATTCCCCACCAACTTTTCATATGAAAAAAAAAAATCATCATAGTAACATTGTGTGCAATGATGAAATCATACATAGCTCAAAATTGGCTAGATAGAACTAAAATTACATGAGATGGATTTAAAGGAATGGCTATGAAATACATATTAGCCAGCAAACTAAACACAAAAAGCTAAAAAAAATATATCCTATTACCAGAAATATTGGAAAACACTTATAGAAATCTTAAGGTGAAACCGGCCTATAGACAAGGGACTACAACATCACTACTACTCTAAACAAATAAGGAAAAATAAAAGAAAATAAATATTAGCAAAAACTTTTATTCATATTAAATTTGGAAAGGTATAGGAAGTGCAAACGTACTGAACATCAGAGGTGACATCACTGTATATAGTGTACATAGTTATTACAAGATACAACTAAAGTTAGGTAGGCTGTAATATTTTGACAAAACTGTTTTTCAATGACAGATTCTATTAAGATTTATATAATCTCTAGGTAGATTTTTCGTCTTACAATTTAATGTGAACAGTTAAAATGTTAACAAACTTTACATATTGTGGAACAAACAATGATGGTATATGTCCTGTCTATGTTATTATGTTTTATTGCAAATTGATATTTCCCTGTATCTTGTCCTTATATATTTCTGTTTTATTACTTTTTTGTGTATTAAAAAAAGAGGAAAATGCAATAAAAATTATATTTAAAAAAAAAACATTCATACAGCAGTCCTCATAGAAATAAGCGATTTGGGAAATGGTTGAATAGAAGAATGTAATATAGTATTCAAAGTATGCTCACTGAATTAGTGTCACTTTGCTATCTGGCTGGAGTCATGGCTGAAAAGTACTCATTGTACTAATAACCAAAAATCCAAAGTCTGGAAGAACGAAGCAGGAGATGCCAAATAAATTTCAATCCTTTATTGGGTCAAAACGACAAACTAGAACCACACCATAAACGCCTTTAACACATAACAAGTGCGTTTTCGTCAAAAAAACAGTTCGACTTCGTCAGATGCCACCAGCCATTTATTACTCCATATTTATATAATTACTAATTAATTAAAACCTATCAGAATGCTTCTGTTGAATTTAAATCAACCAATTAAGTTAATGCCATTCTTCTGCATTTACATTTTTTGTTCTCTTCATTTAAATATTTATGAATAATTCATTTTGGGTGGATCCTTCCCTTTACCATGTAAAACTTTATAAAAATAGGTCTGTGAACTATGATTCCTTAAAAAACGAAGTTCTTTCGTTTTCAATATAAAAAGATCTGTTCATTTTAATATAAATAACATTAATTTAAAATACATTGCTAAAATATTCAGTTAAAATAAAAATAAATAAATAAATACCATTCTCTCATATGTTTAATCATATTTGTCTTTATGAAACAGTGCATTAAGCCTATTTTATTCTCATTAAATTACATTAAATTCTGTCACTTTCTATTTGTTAGAAATGTTATTGTATGTTCTGCGTCCTTCCAAAATTTTTTTTCAAGTCTAAACTACATGTATCAAGCAAATCTTATATACAATAAACCAGCCCCAAAAAGCATGCCACATATGTCTAAACATTTGTGCTACTGAATAATCCATGAAAATGCTTATTCTTAAATACTTACGCAACATAATTCCATATACAATTTCTGAGGCCCTACATTAACTGCATTTCTGTCATACAACTTTGATTTTAAACATGCTGCCTTTTCGGGTGTATTGTTATCACTCCTCTAAGTATCCCAACTAGTTTCCCATTTTCCCCACTTTTGGGATATAGTTGTTGTTTCTCCTAGATGCTGTAATTACAGCACCATCCAGTGCAATTCTCATTTGTACAGTCTCCAACAATTCTTGCATAGTGAAGTTCTACATTCAAATTTCCTCAGTGTTTTCCGTTCAGTGTCCAAAACAACACTTGGCAACACTTGATTTTATTTTTGTGTAGTAGGGCTTAGAAAATATATCAGATCTATATAGTAAGGTGGTAGATGATCCTAGATTAACTGGTGATTACCTGGTGCTTTTTTGTAAATGTTGGTATTGTGTAGCTGCTTTAAAACAGTATGTGGTACTGTCCTATTCATGTTAATGTGATTTAAATAATTTTAACAAATTGACGTTTGTATTTCTGCATAAAAAGCATTAGTTCTGTTTATAGCAATAACACATAATACTGGCCCCTGTTTTAAAATGTAGCAGAGCTTCTACATTATATTCAGTTTACAAGAAATAGCTGCAGCACATCTGATATGAGAAACAGAGCTTTCACTGTATGTTCTGCATTTTTAAAGTAATCCTTTTTGTGTTTAAAACTATTTCTATTACCTTAATGGCTTACATATTTTTTTTGTTTTTGGCTGCATTACTTTCATTACTTTTAAAACTCAAAGTTCTCTTTCATATTTTAAAGTGGAAATAATGGCCTCTTGCTTCCTTTTGCATATTACTTGTGTAGCTTTTTTGCATGGTGTTACTGTTATTATTGCACGCATTAACAAATATTTGCTTAAAGGCTCACACTTCTCAAGAAATAATCAGTCATAGGAAGTGTTTTAATCATCTTTAGTGAAAGGAAATGTTTATAGCTAAAATAAGAAAGGAGCAGACACAAGTGCTTATTAGATGATTACAGGCATGACACTTGCTAATAGTTTTATGGATTTAATAGGACATTCAAAGGTTATATTGATTTAACACCTAACTGGTTGCTTCTACAGGCAGGAATTCTCCTATATTATCTTTGTGCTTCTCATTTTCTGAGTTTGGTTAGTCCTACCTTGATATTCTAACATACTATGGTGCTAAATCTGTACATAATAAAATATCTTGGGTGCAAAAGGGGCCTCTGCTTCACTTCATTCACCTTTTCTGTAATTTGTAATTTCATTTGTTTTAAGCAAGAAATATCTTTATTAAATTATCACTTATGACATGGGCAGTTATATATTTATATAAATGAAAACAAATCATGCTGACATAATCTTATTTGCAAGCATTTCACATCACAAACTTGATGTCAATAATCATCTTTTTATCTGTTGCATGCACTACTACTGAAAGAAGGCAGCAGAAGTCATCTTTTATATGTCTGTTTCCTGCTTAATATTCAGTTATTGGCTTTTTCACTTGGTTAATACATTGTTCTTCTGATCTAGTCAAGGGATATCCCCCTAGATATCACAACACAGTTTATTATGGTGTGAATCCATAATATTCAATAACTATGCTGTGCTGTGATAATTAATATTACAGCATGAAATCTCTCCAAAATGCTTAATGATTATTTAAAGATCTTTTAAGGAACAGTAAGGTTCTGCAGAATACATAAGCTTTATGTTCTATCACACCTATGGTGGTGGTGCTGCGGTAGCGTTGTCGCCTCACAGTAAGACGTTGTCCTGTTCGATTCAAAGCTAGAGCGTCTTCTGTGTGGAGACATGCATGAATGGGCGTACCTTCATTGAAGGTTGTGCGTCAGGGTCGGCAACTTGGCACGTACAAATCTACTGCCAATCATTAGCGGACCAGAGTTCTGCTGTGGCGACCCTTAACCGGGAAAATCCAAAAGACAAAACAACAACACCTACTGTAAAACTGTAATCTCTGACCACCCACTCAATTGCTTGTGCTAATAGTTCAATATAGATAATGAAAATAAGTGTTAGAGAACACCCATGCTTTACCCCTGTATGTATCAAAATATAAAATGTTGTCTCTGTTAATATTAAAATAAAGTGTGACAGCTTTGTTTAAATGGCTGCTTTATGTTATGAGACGATCTTTGAAGTTAAATATTTTTAAATACTTTCTTCATATAGAGCCAGTTTTCCTGAGAAGTTTCCGCATTTAACAGATAAACATAGTATGTGATCTAGTTGTGCCTTGTAGAGGTCTTCTCTAGCTAGTTTGCTATATCCAGCACAGAGCTATGGCCATCAGGGGTCTTTTGTTCAAGATTTTGAGAAGTCTGGAAACTGTGAGAAGCAAGCTTTTCGTCAGAAAGGGAAGAAAAAAAAAGGCTTTTATTTCAATTCTTATTAAATATTTTAAATTGTACTTATGCTGAACTGTTTGGTGATACATTTTTGTACTTTTTTGCTTGTTTCATGTTTTAGCAAAAATGTTATCTGTTTGAATTTCTTTAGTTTGTTCTGGGGCCATAGTCTTGTAGCTTCATTTGCAGTTGTGAGAAGATTGTGAGTTTCTGTAAGATCTTAGCATTGTTTGTACATTATAAATCACTTCTATCTCCATGAGTAGGATTACTTGTAAAAGTAGCTGTTTGCATTTTGAACCCTGTCTGGGGCCTTAGTCTTGTAGTTTCATTCACATTTTTGGCAGAACTGTGAACTAATAACCAGATTTGAGCCTCATTTAGTCGTCTTTTGCTGTGTTCTTTCCATAAACAGTGTTACTGGTAAATTTCTGTATAGGCTGGTGCCTTAGTCTGTTGTGAGATTGCAGTAGTGGTGGTATTCTAAATTTTGTTCCAGGAGTGGTGCCTCATGCTTTTACAGCCGTTTACATTCCAGTTTTGCTGCTAGAGTTTTATATATTGCTTATCATTTGCTTGCTTAAAGTTGCATTCCTGTGCCTTTCCATTTCCTTTGCTACTGTTTTTCTCTGTTCTTTGTGTCTGCCCCTGCCCCCACTGAGGCATTAAGCTAAAGTTTAAAAAATTCTAACCTATCTGGGGTCATCGACCTGCAGGTCAGAGTCATTGGCTAGAGCTCCAATATTGGTGTTATTTGACAGAATCCTTCTCTAGTTAGTCTGCTTCTTGCAGCTTGAGTTTTTCTCCAACCCTCCCACCCTTTCCCTGTTGTGGTTTTAAAATATCGGGTCTCTGGTTTCCACTCCTCCCGGGGTTCCTTTTCACAGTTCTGGAAGTTCGATATAATGAAGATTCGATGAAGTGGGATTCGATAATGTAAGTATTCGATATTTTGAAGTAAATCCATTTTAACTGCCTGTATAAATTTGGTGCATTTGTGCACCACTGCTCATCTTTCAATGGGATTTAGTGATGCTCTGTATAAATGCAGCACAAAATTTTCCTTATAAAACCACCTCTTAAACAATACCAGAATCTCGGTCAGTGTAAAGAAACTACTTTGCTCATTGAGTGGCACAGAACAGATAGTTTGCATATTGAGGAGCACTGCCCCTTGAATTTAGTATTATAGCCTAGTCTAGTCTTTAGTCCCAAAAGCGACCTTAGTCAGTCTACCCTCCTGCGTCATACCTTTGTAGGTCATTCAAGAAAAGACCTGACATTATGGTTATGCACTAAATCAATTTCTCTGCAGCTAGTTTGGTGGATATGGGTGCCTTGAGACAATGAAACAATTAACTATTGTTCACTGATAATCATTTAATCCTCAAAGAAACAAATGCAGTACGTGAGAATTGTATATACACAGTGTCTCCTGAGGCAAAACTCTCACATACAGACACTTATAATAACACTCTGGTTGTCAGAAACATATACACTATACCTACTATACATATTATGCACCTCACACATAGACCTGCTTATACTGGGGCACGTAAAACGCAATCTTCACAAAGCCCTAAGACCTCCTAGATATTCCACCTGCAAATATATCCTCAGCAAAACCAAAAGCACTCGGCAGAAACAATACCTAACATTGGATGTACAGCCACATCCAGTAGAGCTTCAACTACCAAGCCCATAGGCAAACCAATACACTACCCAGATCTGTAGTCATAGGGGACTCCATTGTATGCTATACTGATGCCCCACTCACCAGGCTGAACAAGAAGAAAATAATGGTTATTCACCTATCAGCTGCCTGGATCCACCAAGTTATACACGCACTCAAGTCATTGCAGCATGGATACTAGTATGATGCAGTCAAAGTCAATGTAGTTATAAATGAATTGAGATGTACCTCACTAGACTGTATGATGAGAGATATTATGGAGATCTCAAACTGTGTGTCCCAGGCTGGCGTGCATGCTGCAAGCATTGAGCAGCATTCTACCTTCAAAATGGATGATGCCGCAGTATGAACAGAAGATGATTGACTTTAATAATTTGCTTAGTAGTCTGGTATCATTCTAGGGGGAAACAATATATGTCAGAATGGGAGGACATAGCTAACTAACAACGTAGCTTTGTCAAGGATGGTCTGCACTTGTCCTCTCTAGACTTTCAAGTATTGGCTAAAAAGTTGTACTCCCCCATACAGTCTTTTTTGGCAATGCCAAACTGACAAACCTTCCAACACAGCAACATGTACCCTATAAAATCTAAAGATGTTACTGCTCAATGTCACGAGTTTAAACAAGAAGCTCAACAAAAAAAATGAGGTGCAGTATGTGTAAAGTGAGTAAAACTAAAAAAACAATAAAATGGACCCAATCAAGGGCACCCCAGGTCAAATTCCACTTTTACTACAACTGTAAAACACAGTATTATGCACATTTGTCCCTATAACCGGGGACTTCATCAGAATACATTTCTCCTACTTTCTAGAAGAATTCAATATCGCTCCTTCACACACCATTGGTTGGATCATTCACCAATTAAATTACTGAAAGCAGTTTTGTACCACAATGTGAAAAATTTAAAATATCCAGTAATAAAAGTTGAATAAAATATTTATAAAATCAATATAAATGAGTTAAAGAAAAATATATTTATTCTAGAACCACATTTTTTAGTATTATTACCTATCACTCTAGTATTCCCATCAGTTAAAACATTTTACAAATAAGTGAGGAAGATGTTAATGTTTCTATAACATATTAGCATATTCTTTCAACACAGGCACAATAGAAATGGTATCATTTAACCTCGGGGGGGGGGCGGGGAGATCGCAGTTAATCTAAGCTGCCACTGAACTTCTCTCTCGCTTAATCTATTTTTCCAATCACCTCTTCTCAGATTCACGTTTATTTGCTCTAAAATTCCAAAAGTAAATTTCTTAAACCCATTACATTCAAGGAAATGTTTGAATAAAGCATTAGTCTCCCTTTTGTTATTAATATTATATAGGTGGTTCTCAGAGCTTGTTCCATCGTCCCCACATAAAAACAGGTGCAATTTTCACACTTTGCCAGATAGACCACTCTACTGGTGGTACAATTGCCCTTTCTAAACACAGTTTTACTCCTGATTATATTATCAAGGGAAATCTCTGTCTCCCTTGTAATATACCCACATTGGTTACAACCCCACAAGCCTTTGTACCTTTCCTACTCTGATTGTGCATAACAGGTTTAATTTCTAAAAGCCTCTTAAAAACCATATTGGACCTGTTACTCACAAATATGGGAAAAAGTTGCAGCCCCCCAGTGTTGTGTTCTCTCTAGTAAGGTTGGACCACAAAGCAGTCTCCTTTGAAATAAGAATCAGTTCTGTAACCCCAGCAAACCTTGTAACAGTTAGAAACTTCTCCAAGATAAACAACTTTTTATTAAGTGATAACCTGTCAAATTTTTAAACCCTTCCAAACCCAGATAACACAGCAGCCTATGTGGAATTATTCACAGAACCTCTGTATAACCACGTCAATGACTGCACAGAGGCTGCTGTACCTACCAACAGTAAACCCAAAACTAACTAAAAAAACAAACCACCCTGGTGGAATCCAAAATTAAACAGGTTGTACAACAAAAGAAAACAAGGCATGGTTAAACTGAGGAAGTGTAACACCAAAAAAAGATAAAACCTTTCTGATCAAACTGAGTAGACAACTAAGAGGACTAATTAAGTCCAACAAAGCAAAGTAAATGTTGAGGTGAAGTTAACAACCTAGTTCAAAGACAACCATAAGGCCTTCTTTAGCTATGTCAAAAGCATCAAATGCAGTATACAACAGTGTGTTAAACAGTTGGTAAATGGAGCCACATTCACTAAACTGGGAAATATAACAAATCTTCTGGTTGACAAGTTCATCTCCAACTTTACCCCCCATCTCACCCCAAGCTGCACCCCAGGAAATTCCATCTAACAGAACCCCTCCAACTACCAGTAGGGATCAGGTCTTAGGTGTGCTCTCTAAGGCTAAGAATATAGCTTTGATGGACCCTGATAGTATCCCAGGATGCCTTCTGAATAGCCTGAAATATGACCTGTCAGAGTCTCTGGAGTCATTATTCAACCATAGGCTTCACAAAGGGTTTGTGCCTTGCAAATGTAGGGCTGCAGTAGTCATCCCTCTACAAAAGGGCAAACCATCAACAGATCCCAGGAACTACAGACTTATTAGTCTGACTAGTCTCATATGCAATGCCATGGAAAGAATTTTAATGGAAATGATTAGCAATGTCATAGGAAACTTTCAAATACTGGACCCAACCCAGTTTGGTTTTGTCTAAGGCAGATCATGCCTACTGAAATGGGTGGACTTCTTTGGGAAGGTCATCAAGACAATGGATGAGGGCAAAATAGTGCATGCCACCTACCCTGATCTAGCTAAGGCATTTGATACAGTACCCCACTTGGGCACTGTAAACAGACTCATAGAGTTAGGTATAAACCCCTGTGTAACTTACTGTCTAGCCTGCTGGCTGTCAGACAGGATGCAGGAAGTTAGGATTTCAGAGACCACCTGCACAAAGTGCTTGGTCACCAGTGGAGGCCTCCAGGACTCTGTGCTGGGTTGCTCCTTTATGTCATCTGTTTTTCAAGGGCCTCTGGCTTACCAAGTTTGCATATGATTGCAAGCTAGGAGCAATCAGAACCCCCCCCCCCAAGATGATAATATCTTACAAGAAGGTCTAACACTAGCGCCAAAGTCATGTTTTAAAACTGAGTGCAAAGAAATGCATAATAGTACCTTTTGGAAAGTTGGCCACCAAGGGAAACTACCTCCCTGGGTGACCGAGCCAGGGGTTTGTGGACTCATGTAAATAGTAACCTAGCTTCCGACCAACATGTGTCTAAGGTAGTAAGAAAATCATTCTGTGTCACTCAACTTCTAAGTAAGGGCATGTTATCTAGGTCCAGGAAAGTCATCGTGCCACTATGCTCAGCCTTCATCAGATCAATCATTTATAAAATGCCCCCTTTGGTATGTACCTGACAAGGCACATGCAACAATTTGAATGTACACAAAGGTTCCTCACAAAAAGAATACAGGACATAAATACAATGCCTTGTGCTGACTGCCTCAAAGTCCTATCTCTATACTGTATTTCCTTCGACTGCTGAGGAGCGATTTATGCCTACCATACAAGGCATGCTTGGCTCCTGCTCTGATGAACCTCTTATATATTTGCAAAGTGAATAGCACCAGAACTACTAGATCTTAAGGATTTAAACTTTGCTTGTCACTTAAATAGGACACGTTGGAGGGACAGGTATTTATCTCAGAAAAATCCCCATTCTCCGGAATAAGCTTCCTATCCTTGTGACGCAAAACACTTCCCTAACCCTATTCAAGCACAACCTGAACCAGTGGTCAGGAAATCGGAAATTTACCCTTCATCTGACACCTATGTATCTGATGGACAAAGGCAGCTACTTAATCATGTCCTAACTAATATACACCCCTAAAAATAATCTGTAAGGCAGAATTACTTGTGGGATACATTTGGGTTTTATGGCTAGGCTCATAAAGGCTCCATGGTCATTTGCCTACTATACAATTATGAACCTTTGAACCTGGAAGGAGTTCCAGTATTCTTCTGATGCTCATTTGTTTTAAGAGTACTTGTGAGTAATTTGCAGTTAAGATTCAAGACTAGGACAGGATGGTAGGATTCCGAGTGTTATGCACCACTACCTGGTCTGGCTATACTGGAGATCACCACCTCCTTCTAAACTCAAGGTATATCTTCTTCTTAAACCACACTGTCTCCTATACTCTCCAACATGCTTTCTGGTAGGTCCTTATATGTGTTATAAAGTTCTGACATACACCTTTCCAGATCTGATGTTTTTCATTAAATTATCCTGAGGGCATATCTGTGGTTAATTTGCTGATGTTTTCTTAAAAGAAAGTATCTCAGAACTAATGCATACAGTTGACAAAATGAGAGTCTGTGTCATTGATTCTTTTTCCCTGTGATACAGT
This sequence comes from Protopterus annectens, assembly GCF_019279795.1. Classification (NCBI taxonomy): domain Eukaryota; kingdom Metazoa; phylum Chordata; order Ceratodontiformes; family Protopteridae; genus Protopterus; species Protopterus annectens. Next base: position 1,229,606,680 of record NC_056729.1, on the reverse strand, counting down.
AGATACGAACTTTAGATGTACTGTCTCTCCCTGCGCAGACATGCATGACTTAAGACACATCACTTCCCTGAAATTAAGGGGCAGCTGTTTGATAAGAGGTTTTTTTTGTCTCTCTGGAGCAAACTAAAGGCAAAAGCCAGGGAGAATGTGGAACAAATGTTTTATTCCCCAGTTCTAAAATATTCCAAAATCTTTTCTAATAAATTATGATCCTTATATCAAAACAACAGATGCAGTACCTGAAGAGTGGATATCTAGAGCAACAAGAAGCACCCCTTCCAGCAGGACAGACCCCACATCAGCAAGGAACACTAATCATTGCTGGTCTCTTCCACCATCAGTTTATTTATTTTCCTTTATGTCAGACATCTATATAGTATCTGCTTTCATCAAAACAGAGAGGAAGGAATTGTCACCTACCATTGGTGTCTAAATGTGGACACAGTAGCAAGCCATCTGCTAGCTGAACTAAATACAGAAATATTGCTACAGCACAAAGATATATAATTTTGTTGAATTCAGCACATTGTGTATGCAGTTTATTTATTATATGTTAAGGTAAGTAATAAGTGAACTTGTCCTTATTGGACCCGCTTCAGCTTTGACCTAGGCCACTAGGACAAGGGTAAATTTTATGCATTTTATACAAAACACACACACACACACACACACATATATATATATATATATATATATATATATGTGTGTGTGTGTGTGTGTGTGTCTCGCATTCATTTTGTTGAGCCATATATTACTATATAAATGACCAGTCAGGAACTTGGACTTGGCTTCCTAGACTGCATGACTAGAAACAACCTATGGGCTAAAGCAGTCTGTTACAGAATAGGAGATCCATTTCTTGCATTTTCAGAAGAGTATAAGCTAAAAATGTACATCTACCTAAACCTGAATATGGCCTAGGCTTTATTGCATTTCACATCCATCAGACACCAGTAAACTAAATACATAGGTTCACTTTGTGAGGTGCCAGTTTCACACATCATTGTGAGCTGTTAGATAAATTACACTGCCTCACAGTTACTGCCTCACAGTTACTGGTAGAGTTACACTTACACTGGGCAATCTTATACACAAAATGCCTACTTGTACTACTGCCGATCACTGAATAAAAATAACAACAAAAGACAGTATCTGCTCCATTAGAAATAACAGAAACAGTGCTGTCTTGCTACATAGGTCATCATTTCTTTCAACATTTAGGAAAAAAGCTCTAAAAAAATTTAACCTGCCACTTGAAACCAAATACCTATCATTATACAATAGTATTCAAAAATGTGCACGCTGATTGGTCAGCCCAACCAGCATGCCCATTGTAAATCGTGCATATACCAATAGAAAAAAGTCGGTTGCTGAGGTACCATTGAACACCCATACTTTTTTATTGGCATTTTGTACAGAGGCATTAGTTTCAACTATTTAGACTTTTGCCTCATATTTTTTAGCTGTTCCTCATAACTTTTATGGTTTTCTGACAAACCACTGAGGAATGCAGTCACTAAATAATGACACGCATTTCAGTTTCAGACTTTCTTTCATTCAGACAATGCACAATTATTCTCGCAGTTTTCTGTTTATAAGAGCAACATTTACAATCAGTCCCCTCCTTTATTTATGCCTTTGTCCACATCACATTTCTTGAGCTAAGAGGTTGAGAGGTAAGTACGAGGGCAGAGAAAATACAAGGAAAATGAGGTTTGTTTTGCAAAACTAAAGAAAAGTAGCTGATTTTCCTTGTATTTTTCTAATGTCTCTCTCATACCTCTAAACTGTCCAGATTTTAGATTTTTTTTCTTTAAAAAAAATTCAGTGGAGATGTTCCTTTTTCTGTTGCTTGCTTTCCAAACCACTGATATACAGTGTAAACATGGGAACTACATCAACAAAGCACAAGAATGTGGAAACAAAGTGGAGAAACATCATAGTACTATTATACGAAGACATTATTTAAGGAAATTAAGTAATTTCTTTCTTAAATAATGTCATTGTATAATAAATTACTGACTCCTGGGTGTGGGTATATTGAAGATTTACTCATGGCTGGCTTTGTTTAATCACATGGGTTTTGCCCTCGTGACCAAACCATGCCAACTGTGGGTAAATCTTCAATATACCACACCCACTCTTCGGTTATTGCTAAAATATATGGAGTCAAAAAAATTTACCAAGATGCAAAAAAAAAAACTACTGAAAGAATATTTCTTTAAGCAAAATGCTTACAGGTGCTTTAGAGATGTAAGCTAACAAGTCATCATCTAGATTGCCTTGTCTCTGCTTTGCATAATATTTTATTATAATCATGCTCATATTATGCAGTATGATTTGTTGTACATATAATATGCGTGTGCACTCAATATCCAACATTTACTTCTGAATGCTTATGTAGTATGTTTTATCTTGTACATATAATATGCTTATTAGCATACTTATCTAGATTCTGATGTTAGAATATTCTGTGTGCAGCAACATTTTGTACTTTACACGTAGCAATACTTTAGAAACTTCTTTGCTCTTTGAGAGCCTGGACTTTGGCTGGAAAGGATCAATCCAACCATTGCACTTACCCAGTTATCAAATAATGCACAAATAAGTAAACAGTATAGCTGCATAAGACTACTACTGAGAGTTTTATAACATACTGAACTCTGTCTTTGCTAGATAAATATACCAGATGAACTAACATTGGGTAATATCAGAGAACAGCCCACATTCTGTGAGCCAAGAATTCCATACATCTAGGAAACAGTTGGAACTTAAACATAGTAACCTACTACATCAAACCCTAGATCTCCATAGACAAGTGGGAAGCAGACTGCATGGTCCAAAGTGATGTGATCGCTCTGAAAATTCAGATTAAAAACTTTCATTTATGGAATATAGATATATTACTTTCTGATGCAGTTTCACTATCAAAATGATACAACATAAATACATTATTCACCGACATAATGATTAATGCAAAAACTTCGCAGAACCACACTACCTACTTCCCATGTTTACTATAAGACAACTTTAAAAATAAATCTTTTGGAGTTGTAAAAAATAGAAAGAAAAAAGATGAGTGGGAAAAGAAAACCAATGTACCTTTTTACAGTAACTGGTCAAGTGGAAAATCAAAGTTCTATGTGTACAATTAAAACGTGAAAATATACAGAATTAACAAAAATAATTATCTAGCATAGAAGAAATCCAGGTTTTCAGGTATTAGAATTCCAATATGTTACGTCAAAGTTCTGAGCTAGAGAAAGAACTACCATCTTCTCAATGTGAAAGTATTTGCAAAGCTTTTTCTTAGGTCCAAGGTCAAACCTTAGACTGTAAGGAAGTTGTTTAGAGTGATCCTTATGCAAGTCTGACTATATAACCAGCTGCAATGCCAAACAATGAGCAGTTCTTAATTAATCCACTGTGAATTATTTTCTGAAATACAACTAAATAAAAAGCCAGTATAAGAGAATGACCATATATAATATGTGTGAAGTCTTTCTGCAATTTGAAGGAATTATTTTTGTAAACTTCTCAATTTTTTCTGTATTATTGTTATCTCATGTGATATACAGTATAGTATCACATCTATGGATTATAGGTTCATAGGTTGATACTAGGCTGTCGGCCCTAGGGCGTATACAAGCCTAGCCATAACAATTCCCTGGCTATTTCTTCCCGCAGTATTTACTTCCCTGGACCCCTGTCTAGCAGGGATATTATTAAACTTCAGCTTATGTCCATTTATTCTATTTTTCTTTTGAAATAAGTGGGATGTAGCATATGTGAACATATGTAATGTATACAGTGATGATACTGTATCTGTAACTTTAACAATGAGTTACCTGTAGTTAGCTCTCTGTGCAACATGACTTTCTCATTACTGCATTTTACAGAATTTTTTTTGTTTTATACACATCATGTCTAACAACCTCTTCACTGATTCATCTTGAATATATGTATGCTTTACTGTGTTCATATACTTTAGTCATGTCTCAAAACGCAAAGTTGGGGAGGTAGTGGTGGTTGGAGGGAATAAACTTAAGATGACGTGGAACAGGTTATCAATTTGATTGAGAGATGAAAACTGCAGTATGTTGCAGAAAACAATAAGTTTTTTTCTTAGCAGTCTGTTTAAAGGTTCTAGGGGTACAACTTAAGAAAAAAGTAGATGGTGTCTGGTTTAATTGTTTCTACAGGGGTGATTCCAGGATCAATGTAAGAGGTTAATGGCTGAGACCAGTAAAATGCAAGGATACATTTCCAAGGGTGTAGATTCCAAAATGGAGAGCTAAAAAATTAATTACAAAGAGCATTAGTAAAGTTAACTTGGAATCCTGTCTCGGTCCTAGAAGCTATTGGGGAAAAGAAATGGCAGGATGCCAGGAGGAGTGCAGATTAAAGCTATTGCATGATATAGGCATAGTTTGTATTAACTGAATTTTTTTTTACCTTGGAGGCTAGGTGGAGAAAGGAATATTAGGGATGGATACATAAAATCACTAAAGGAAATTGCAAGTAAATTGATCTGAGAAAGAAAAATATAGGAACAGGGGGAGTTTTGGTTTTCATACTGAGAGTTCCAGTTTCAGCTACCATCGTGAGTAAATACTTTTCCCATACAAGATGACTGATAAATAGAATGCACTGCCTGAAAAGACAGCACATGTGAAAACTAGTGAATCATTTTAAAAGGCAAGGAGTAGATGGATACTGGGGAAGGGAATGGAAGGGAACGGGACAGCTAGCTGTAGGGTGCTAGCTACATATCTGAGAAGAAGAGGTAAAAAATAAATTTCAGATTCTTTTTTCCACTTTCTATATGTATTTAAGTTTATATGAATGTTTGATGGCTTTGGGACAGAACAACCCTTCTGAGGAACCTGTGTGGTCAAAAATAGCCAAATCAAGAGTGAATGGTGATACATAGCTGTTCTTGTACAAGTGGAAAGAATTAATTGGTGGGCAAATTAGAACCTGTAACTTATCTAACAGGTAAAACAAGCAGATTAGGTAGTCTGGCTTGTCCTTGCAAACTCATACAGAAGTGGCAAGAAAAATGCCATTATCTCGGAGACGGTAATCAGTATTCAAGGCCCCAATTACTTTAAGACTAAAATAAAACTCAATTAAATAAAGGTGTGGTATTCTGTGATTTTAGAGACTTGGGAAATATTTTCTTTCTGGGACATAACAATACTTAGGACATTCTTCTCAGGTAGCCAAGAGAACTATTCAATATAGCCATTATCACTGACTTAAGAAGGTGTGAGTCAGACAGTAAAATAGATTTTACCCTAGTATAATGTTGTTGGGGATGGCAGAGGGTCAGCTATCAGCAAGCATGGCATGACATGCAGACAATGGGTGGACTATATGGTCCTTATCAGCTATCAGATACCAGGGTGGTTTGATCTGAAATACATGTATTGACACAAGTTACTCAGGAAAACCCAAGTGAAGGTTTCATGTTTTCAAGTATAATAAAAATATTATCACAGATTTGTCTAGTCACTTTAATGTTCTTTCTTCCTTTCCTGAAGGATCAGGAGGCTATAAAATTAGCACTACAGCCTTATTCTCATGGCTAGAAACTACTGAGCAGTTTACTTTAGGCTTTGCTGAACATGTAAAATACCAGTAGCCAAGTTTTATGGTCACTGTCTTGTAGAGTATTTATCAACCATTGATTATGTATGTATGTATTTAAACAGAGACAAGGAAAGTACCCACCTCCAAAAGGAGTAAGCGAGATTTTGGGTTTGGAAGCTGCTGGAGTCATTGATGCTCTTGGACCACGTTGCAAAGGTCAATGGTCTCCTGGAGATCATGTGATGGCCCTTCTTTCAGGTGGAGGATATGCACAGTATGCCACTGTACCAGAAGATCACCTTATGCCAGTACCAAATCACATGACCCTATGCATAGCTGCTGCTATACCTGAGGCTTGGCTGACAGCTTATCAGCTCTTGCATTTTGTTGGTAAGTTATATTACATGTGTGCCTCTAACTTTTGGAACCCTTTATTCACTTGCATTTCTGAGTTTCTGAGCTTCCCTAGCCTAACAGTACTATGTGATTCAAAGTACATTTGTAAAATCAATGCACCCTCAGGTTTATGTGTGAGTAACTTGGTTAAAATGCACTGTAATTTGAAAATATAGGTTAGTGTTATCCATGATGTTCTGTGATATAATACATTTGTTTTACTTTTCTCAATTTCATATAGTTTCATAGGCATTACTAAAAGAGTTACTCAGACTCTGCCATAGATTGCTCTGAGGGAAAGGTTGGTTTGTTTTTGCTTTCCTGTATTTTGTATTGCTTCATTGTCTTTTTCTGTTTTGTATATTGCAGTTTATTTTTTTCAGACTGTGTTATACTTGAATTCTGCTTTTAAATGCATATTTGAACTAGCAAAGAGACCACAGCTGTGTCTCATGTGAGACTCACAGAAATTAGAACAGGTCAGTTAAGGTTAATTATATTTGAAGTGAGGGTGGAGCTAGGAACTAAACCTTCTATTTAAGGGGCAAAATAAAACATTTAAAGGCTTTACTAGTAAAGCTCACTTAGACACTGCCATAAATTGCTGTGAGGGGAAAGGTTAGCTTGTTTTTGCTTACCTGTATCTTGTATTGCTTTGTTATCTTTTTCTGTTTTGTATTTTGTGATTTATTTTCTTTGCACTGTGTTTTACTTGTATTCTGCTTTTAATTGCATACTGTGTCTCTTGTGAGTCACACATAAATTAAATTTTCTCCTACCCTTCCACCCTGGTGCTGTTGTGTTTTTAAACTCAATCGCCTTTCTAGTTGTCTGTCCTATATGTTAATTTGACAAAATATTTCCTCCACTCTCCTCTTTCATTGGCTATTGTGAGTAAGCAAAAAGTTATAATTTTGTGAAATCACTACCCTTTATCTATTTAAATTTATTGACCATCCCATTGTATTCCATCAAGACAGAACACAAAGTGCCCACCCCCTTCCAATCTATCTTGCTGTTTTAAAATTAGCGTCTCTCCACTTAGATAGCTAAAGCTTAAGTTACCCCCCCCCCCCCATAGCTAACTGCTTTGTGCATGCAGCAACCCTTAGGATATTATCCCATTTTTCCATCTTACCTTTAAAATCTTCAACATCTAGTCCAAGACCACCAGTTATTAGAGAGCTCACATTCTGCCCCTCAGTAGTCATCATGGGATTAGTGCTTCTGTTTTGCTCCTGGTGAGAGAAGTAACATAGGGACATTATTTCCTGTAGACTGCTGATCACCAGAAAGCCTGATAACTACTTCATAGATGCCAGCTTGGAATTTGTGCTTATATTGTGCTCCTGGTGAGAGATGGAGCAGAGTGAATTGATTCCTAACTGTTTCTGAGTGGGCAGTGATTGTCTGTGTTGGAGCATCCTGATTGGTCTGGTTGCTATTCAAGGCATCTATTGGGATCATAGGAGGTCACTAGGCTAATGGCCCTTGGGTCCCTTACAAGCCTAGCCAAGAGTTTATCCCAAAAAGAAACCTCAGTCATCTCTTGTCACCCCTGTCAGTGAGGGACACAGGTGGAATCACTGGGACAAATTTGTGGTTTCCCATCCACTCATCAGGGTTGCACTTGAAGAGGGTCAGCGAGGTACTCTGTTTGACATGTATGGGAAGTCTATTCCAAAGATGGGGCAGCCTCTGGGAGACAAACGTGTCTCTCCAGCAGGTTTTGTTAATGTTGCATATTAGATTCAGGCCTTTCAAGTGGGTAATGAGCAAGGAGTTAGACTTACGGATATGGAGCATCTGTATTAGGGCAGGGGCTGAGATTGCCTTGTAGGCGAGACACAGATCACCTCTGAGCAATCTGTACAATACCAAGTAGGGTGATTTGAGCCTGTCCCCATAGGACAGGTGTTGGAGACCATGGATTCTCTTTGTGAGGTATTTCTGTGGCCTTTCCAGTTGGTGCAAAAGTTTGGAGAGGTACGTACCAAATGGGGTGTTATACTCAATTATTGGTCTAATGAGAGAGGAGTATAGAGAGGCAATAACCTTTTTTTTTCTGGATGCAATATCTTTACTTATGCGATAAACCAAGTAGAAGGCTTTTCTGACCACTGCCTCTACATGATGGTTGAATGTGATATTATTATCAACCAGGGTACCCAGGTCTCTCACCACAGGTTGTGTGTTTAGGAGGTTGCCATTGATGTGGTAATCAGTAGGGGCCATTTTCTGCCAAATGGTATGAGGATACATTTTTTTGTGTTTAGCTTGAAGCCATGACTTTGGCACCAGTCATTAGCTTCTGTGAGACCCTCTTGCAGTATGTTAGCATCATTTGGGGAGTCAGTGACAGTATTCACCTTACAGTCGTCTGCAAACTTGGTCAGCCACAGGCCATTTGTCTTTGCCTGGACCTCTGAGAAATAGATGCCAATCAGTAGGGGTCTCAGGAGAGATCCCTGGGGAAATTCACTGGTGACAGGTTTGCTATCGGAGGTGGAGGTGCCTATTTTGACCTTGAGGGTCCTATCGCTGAGCCCATTGGCCACCCACCTGATGAGATAGGGATTTACGGCAAGTTGTTTTAGCTTTTCAATGATGCCTGAGTGGGGGATTGTATCAAAGGCCTTGGCCAAGTCAAGGTAAGCTGTATGTACTGACTTTCCCTCATCTAGGGCCTTGGCAACAGTCTCAAAGAAGTCCACCAGGTTCAACAGGCAAAATCTGCCCTTGACGAATCTGAACTGGGTAGGGTCAAATCCTTGGAGATTGCTTATGTCCATGTTTATGAGATCCATAATAATATGCTCCATGGCTTTACAGATCAGACTTGTCAAGCTAATAGGGCGATAGTTTCCAGGGTCAGTAGTGGCACCGCCTTTGTGGAAGGGGCTGACAATGGCAGTTCTCCACTCTGCTGGAATGAAGCCTGTACTTAGGCATTGGATGAACAGGGTGCTCAATGCAAAGCTAGTTCTTGCTGGAGATGGTGCAGAATACAGGCTGGGATACTATCAGGTCCCATGGAAGCTGTGTTCTTTGCCTTGGATAGAGCCTATAACACTTGATCTACAGATATGTGAGGTGCAGGACAAGTATCGGGAATGTCAAAAGGGCCTTTGGGGGAGACAGGGGGGGGGGGTGAAGTTTGCACTGAATCTGAATCTGCTAGCAGGTTGGCTAAGTCAACAGAATAAGTGTAAGTGATACTGTTAAGTACTAATTTAGAACAAACCTGGGCTATGCCATCGAGGTTCCTGATGTAATTGAAGAAGGTTTTGTGGTTTCCCTTTGTTTTGTAGGCTAATTTCGATTCATAATTGGCTTTGGAGGTTTTCGCTAGTGATCTAATTTGCTTGTTGAGGCTACAGAGGGAATTTTTCCAATTTGGAATTTGTTCCTTTTTACCCTTGGACAACAATTTCTTCCTTTTGTTGTAAAGCCTGTTGTTAGAGGATGTCCACCAAACAGGTTTGTGTTTCCTTGAGGAGCAGGTTTTAGTTCTGTTGGGTATGGAAAAGGCTACAATAAACCTACAGTAGTGTAGGGTTTTGTTAAGTGTATGTGTGTGGATTATTTACTTTGTTTGGGTTTAGATTTTTAAGGTAAGTAAGCGATAGTTAAGGATCTTAGGGTTAGGGTGCGGGTTAAGTTAAGTGCATACATGGTGGAACTTGTAAGATTTAGTGTAGGGTTAGAAGTAGGGTTTAGTTTAGGGTTAGAAATAGGGTTTTGGTTAGTGTATGTATGTGGTGCATTTAGTTTGTGTAGGTAGTATGTAGCGGGGTGGGGTGGGACAAGTATGATAGTTCGACGTTTTGAATTTCGCGGTTTAGGGCGTTCGGTGTTTATGTGGTTCGATGAGGAGGGGTTGACGTTTAGGGATTCGATAAGGTAAGCATTCGAGTTTATAATATAGACCCACCTACAGACCCTTGCTTCATCTGGGACGCTTCATCTGGGACAAGACTGTTGATCACCAAAGAGCCTATGGCCTGATTCTTGTCTTGGGATTAGTGCTACAGTTTTGCTTCTTGTGAGAGAAGAAGCAAAGCAGTATTGCATCCCAACAACATGAAGCTGTGGTGAGACTAGCACTAGTACTAGCCAGGCAGTATCCAATCAGGCAAATCCCTTCTATTCATTTTTCTTGACAAAGCTGATTCTTTCTGTTCAGTAAGTACTGCTTGATTACCTACTGACTAACCTAACTTCAGAATATCTCCCTAAATATTTCATCCATAAATCATCAGGGTCTACTTATTAGTTTCCCCAAACGTGATTGTCAATGATGTTTGTAGATGCAGACACCTTGAACTGACATTTTTCCTGTAAAAGCACCCTTGAAGTTTCACCAATACCTAGCTGAACACAAGGTAATTAGTTTGCAATGACAAGTGTCACTCGTCTGGTCAGGATGAAACAGATGAACATTCATAGGTTCAGTTCAAGCAGCTTTATTATACGCAAACACATCAGGAATGAGGTTTTGTAACTTAAACTTAAATAAACTTATAAACAGACTGACTACTGCACTCATACATGTTAACACTCTAGGAATTCTCTCAAAATGGCACTGCTGCCTGCACGTGCTCAGTATTTATATGCACGTGCCTACATCTGGCAATGCTTCTTAAAGGTACATACATAGTGATCTACATCCTTCCTCTTTGAGAAATACTCCATAAACGAAATGACAGTATTCAATGACATGCAATTTACAGAAATTATCTGTTGACATGCAGTTACACAGAGCTAATTATTTGACATGCAATCATACAAAATCAAACACATAGAAAACAATCATGTCCAGGTTGATGTGTTTGATGTGTATTTTACATTAGTTCTAGAAATATGACCTGATCATGTAACATAAAAGTCAGAATTGGATCTAGCAACAGGGACTGTCTTCAAGGGATGTTCAACTTTGGGGACAACTGGGACATCGTCAGGAATAGGAATGGATACTGAGACATGTTTTGTCAGTATAAACATTGTCAGGGTAACTCTGAGATCTAGTCTGTATCACAGGTACAATGCTGCAATATAATTTCTGAAACAGGAAGAAGATGTCTGCGGTTTCTCCTGTACTCCATACTCTCATATTCCACTAAGTAGGATCTTAGCTCGGTACATATACCTGTCACTTGACCAATTCGATCAAAGCCTTTCGCTATTTGCATCCTCACTGTCTGTCCTTCTCTTAACAGACGAAGAAATCTGCATGTTTTATCACAGCTGGACTTCTGAAAAGAACGCTTCTTAAAATGTTGAGCTTTGACTGCTCTGTTGTTTTTAGCATTAGGCACCAAGAAACTAGAATTGATAGGCAAGGTTGTTCTGGTTTGCCTAGATAGAAGTCTCTGAGGAGACGAGTCTAGTAGGTTGTCACGGGGTATATTTCTGAGACTGAGTAAATTCAAGAAGATATTGGTATTGTCACACTTTGACCTCTCCAGTAATTGCTTTGCACTCTGTACTGCACGTTCAGCAAGGCTGTTTGACTGTGGATATTTCAGGACTGCTAATAACATGGATAAAGTCCCACTATAGGAAATCTCTGAAACAATTGACTGGTAAACTGAGAACTGTTGTCAGAAATAACTTTGTGTGGATTACCACGGACTGAGAAATGACGTTTCATCTTAGTAATAACAGCACTGGACTTTAGGTTAGGTAGTAAATCAATCTCAAACCAGTTCGAATAAGAGTCTACCAACACTAATTAATATTGACTGTTCCGCTCAAATATGTCAGTTGCTACTGTTGACCAAGGTAGTTTACGAATTTGGCTTAGCTGAAGTGGCTTTTTTTGCTAATATGGCTTAGTACTGTTGCACACTGAACAAGAAGAAAGCACTTTATCAATGTCTTTCACTAGAGAAGGCCAAAATACTAGTCATCTCACCCTTCTTTTGGTAAAATCAGAACCTTGGTGGCCACAATGCAAAATCTGAATGTATTCACTCTGTAAGGAAGTAGGAACTATAACTTTTGGACCTTTGAAAATGATACCATCTTCCATCAGCATCTCATTTGTGTACAGAAAGTAAGGTTGTAGTTCTGGCGATACACTGGATTGCTTTGATGGCCTTCCTACATTGATGAAGTGGTTAAGCGTTTGCAAAACTGGATCAGTCTTTGTATGATCTCTTAGCTCAAGTCCCATGATAGAAAAAATATGCACTTCCATGACATCAAAGTCAAAATTCTCTGCATCAAGTTGTTCCGTGGTATTTCTGGGTGATCTGGATAAGGTATCAGCCAGATAAAGAAGTTTACCCCTTGTATAGACCATTTTGAAATTAGACTTTTGCAATTTGAGCATCATTCTTTGTAGTCTTGCTGGAGCGGAATCCATAGACTTCTTTAAAATAGTGACTAGAGGTTGATGGTCAGTTTCTATCTGGATAGCTCAGCCATAAATATAATCATGGAACTTCGAACATGTGAACACAATTGCCAAAATTTCCTTCTCAATTTGAGCATACTGCATCTCAGTCTGAATAAAAATTCTAGATGCATAGGCAACAGGTCTTCCCTCTTGAAGAATAACTGTACCATGACCAAACATTGAAGCATCACAGGAAAGAACTACTGGGTTTGGTGACATCATATGATCTTAATGTAGGAGGATTAGCAATTTGATGTTTGAGGTTATCAAATGCTGTCTAGTGTTCTAACCATGACCATGCAACATTTTTGCATGTCAGCTCTCTCAAAGGCACTGAAGTCAGGGATAAATTTGCCCAAATAGTTAACCATACCAAGAAAACGCTGTAGGGCTTGGAGCTGGCATCTCAAGAATGGTTGCTTGTTTGGAAGGATCTGGTCGTATGTCTGTACTGGTAAATAAATGGCCTACATAAGTAATTTCTGGTAGTCTGAATTTGCATTTCAGAGGATTGAGCTTTAAATTCACTTCATGTACTCTGTCCCAAATGTTCCTGAAGTTCCTCTCATGCTCTGCTTCACCATTACCTCCAACCAGTAAATCATCAACTATTATTGCACACAGGTAGCCTGAAAAAATTTGCTCCATTGCACGCTGAAAGACTTCACTGGCAGAATTTATTCCAAAAGGCATCCTGAGGAATCTTATCTACCAAATGGGGTACTGAATGTAGTTAGTAGTGAAGATTTGTGATCAAGAATCACTTGCCAAAATGAACTCTTTGCATCTAAGACGGAAAAAAAAACAGTGGCATTTGGCATGAGGGTTGTAATGTCCTCAACTTTATGCATAGGATGATGAGGTCTTTTTAATGCCTTTTTCAAGTCTCTTGGGTCAATGCATATTCTAATTTCATCTGAATTTTCTTATGAGCAGCTACCATGGAAGACACCCACTCAGTTGGTTCTGTGACTGGACAGATCATACCTTGCTGCACCGTTTTATCTAACTGGACCTTGACATTGTCCTGCATAGCTTTTGGAAGATGTCTTGCTGGTCTAACCACTGGACTAACCTCTGGGTCTACTTTCATGGAGTACACAACTGGAAGTTTGCCTAGCTTGTCATCGAAAACAGCATACTCTGAGAAAAATAGTATCAGTAAAGTTGGAACTGGGAAATGTAATTACATGATGTATTTCTTTGGTAAAAGAAAGCAGTTGCATTCTCAAACTGTCTCTGACACCAAATAATGACTGTACAGGTCTTCGGACTACATAAAATTGCAAGATGTAACTTTTCCCAGCCGAATAGCATGAAAGCACTACTGAGCCTTTGTACTGAATCTCTCCACCTCCGTAAGCAGCAAGCTTTGCACAATTGACCAAATTAAGTTGCTCACCAGTTCTCACTTTAGCAAATGCTTCTGCTGACATTACATTACACTTTGAATCAGTGTCTGCTTTGAGCTCTGTGGCTTTACCATTGATCAGGTCAGTACAAAATACTTCATTCTTTGCCAAAAATCTACTGCATTAACCTTTTCACCAACCACTGATGCACCATCTACACAGAAATTAGGGTTGCAGCTCTCTACATGATCAACTTGCTTTTTTGAGTGACCTTTCTTAACAACTGAATGAGGCTTGCTTGATTTAGAATGCTTTTGAAAATGGTTCCATTTTTCACGTATGTGGCAATGCTGACCAAATGCTAAGCACTTCTCTTTTAGACTCATAATTGGCACCACAGTTACAACAGTTAACAATAAGGCTTGACTTGGGTTTTGCTGACTTACACTTACACTGTACTGAGCTAATCTTGGAACTTGCTAGAAGCTGCGACACCTCCCAGGAAACCCCACAGGGATTGCAGCTGCCATGTGCTTAGGCCTGTTTCTGCTTGCCACATGTTGCATGCTGTCTACATTTGCTCTAGAGGCTGCTGAAACCTTGCTCTTATCACTTGTAAGCATACTTGTGTGCCTTTCTGTGAGCTCTTGGATTTGACAAATGTCTATAGCTTTGCTTAATGATAAATCACTGACACAAAGCAAAATCTTTCTTACTGCAGCACTATTAACACCACACACAAGCCTTTCCTTTATTAACTCATCTTTCAAGTCACCAAATATGCATGTTTTAGCCTTATTTCTCAAGTCAGTGATATAAGCTGCCAAAATTTCACCTGGTTTTGGTCTCTTGTATAAAGTAAGTGCCTCTCTAATGTAACCTTAGGCTGGGGGTTGCACATTCCTCTAAATTTGCGTTTTAAGCATTCGGGGTCCTCCCTGGATTCAGCTGGTACCACAATATGATGTTTTCCCTCTCCTGCATATACTTCTGGTCCATTCACAATTGAACGCTCTCTTTCAATAGCTTCTGACCCAGCTGAGTTAAGCAAAATGAATGCCCTTGTACGTGCATATTTGTCAGAAAAAGCTGCTTGTATGAAAATATAATGTTCCTGCTTAAATACTCTCCAATTCTCTGATATATTATGATCAAAAACAAGTGGACTTGGTCTGAGAAAACCCTCTGCCATATCAACACACAGTAGTGAAGGTGCTTGAAATTATGTACGAGCATACACATATAAATATATATGCCAGAACTTTATGCCAGTACTTGTAACCATGCCCAATAGCACAACAACCTCTTTGAAATAATTGCACTTTTCCAAATAAGTCTCTGTAGCACAAGAACACTCTGAAATCACTGTACTTTGTGAAACCACTACTTATCAGTGTAAGAAATACTTCAAAATGACTGTACTTTGCGAATAACGTGTACACAGTGGAAAAAGCTCAGAGTAAGAAACACTTTGAGATGAATGCACTTTGCAAATATATTGTACACAACACAAGAACCCTTCAAAATGGCTGTACTTTTGTGAAATAACTCAGCACAGTGTTAGAAATGCTCTCTCAAATGGCAGCATTTTGTGAATAAATGCACACAGCATCAGAAATTTTTTGAAATAGCTGTACTTTGACTGCACATTGCAATATAACTGTACTTTGCACTCAGCAAACTCTATGAAATAATTGCACCATAATAAACACACACTCTGCTAATACTTTGGACACTCTGACATACTTCGAACAACTCTAATTATGCTTTGAATAGCTTCGGTCAATGCGAAATCGTAGTTTGTGCCCAATCACGGTCTTTTACTAAAAAAAACATGCAGTCACCTTGCTCTTTAAGCTTATTTTGCCCTTTTTATTGTACTTGTTATGCCCTTTTAATCTCTTACCCTGCTCATTATACTTTTCTTGTGTAAGTTTTATTTTCAACAGCTCATTATGCAAACCAAAGGTAATTCTGAGCCCCTTATGAATGTCTGTGCTAGTTTTATCAAATATTGTGGTTTCAAACATTTTGTTTAATTAGTAATGCAGTTTGTGCCTTTCATTTGATTAATAATATATTTTTGTGCTACTCATTTAATTAATAATGTGTTTTGTGCCTTATAAATGCGCTGTTTCATTTTCTTTGCCAAATAAATAATTTGTGCAGTTTTCTTTACCTTTAGCTCATTTCTGGCTCTTTTTCTTTTGTCTGAGCTCCGTTTCACTCAACCTGCTTTATCTGCCTTCACCTTCAACTTTGCGCCTCATAGCTTGTAGAAGTTGTTCTTTTAATTCCAGTTCTGACACCATGTCGCTCGCCGGGTCAGGATAAAACATACGAACATTCATGGGCTCAGTTCAAGCAGCTTTATTACCCACAAACATATCAAGAATGAGGCTTTGTAACTTAAACTTAAAGAAACTTATAAACAGACTGACTATCACACTCATACATGCTAACACTCTGGCTGTTTTCTCAAAATGGCACTGCTGCCTGCATGCACCTGCTCAGTATTTATATGCACGTGCCTACATCTGGAAATGCTTCTTAAAAGTACATACACACTCTCTGATCTACAACAAGCACAGCTCCCAGAGTTGCAACCCCAATACTCCTGACATTATTTTATATTTTCACTGCAATCATCTAATCAATAAAAAAGGCCTGTTGCCATGGATATCGACTTTCTCACTATCTCTGTTAACAGCTTGCTGGATATGGGCATCATGAGGCAATACAGAAATTGCCTCATGTTTACTGACAACCAGCTAATTCTCAAACAACAAAGTTATATGGTATGTGAGAAATGTATTTACACAGTGTCACTGAAGGCAAAACTCTCACATAAAAGCACTCCTAATGTCAAGCAGTTTGTCAGTAGTACACACGCTGCACTGATCACACACAATTCAAAGCAGACATATACACTCACATATGCTGAGGCACTTAAATGCAACCTTCCTACACTGACCTCTTAGATCAGGTACACATAACAAATACCCTCAGCAGCACCAAATGTGTTCTTTCAAAGCAACACAAACATTAACACATACAGTCACATCCAATGGCGGTTATACATCTAAGCCTATAAAGCAAGCCACAGCACAGTACAACATTCTGGGTATTGGAGACTCCATTGTGAGACACACTGATGTCCCTCTCACCAGCCTAAGGAGAAAGTCACGTTCAGTTGCTTATCAGGGGGCAGGATCCACCACATTACACACACACTCAGTTCATTGGATCAGAAGTACCAGTATGACTCAATCATAGTTCATGTGGGTGTAAATGACCTGAGACATACCTCCCTAGACTATATGAAAAGAGACATTGTGGAACACTTGGAATATGTGTCGCAGGCTGGTATGAGCCTAGCACTGAGCAGCATTTTACCTACTCCAAGAATGATGCCACAATACAAATAGAAGATGACTAGCTTTAATAATTGGCTTACTTTCTGGTGTCCTTTTAAGGGGTGCAAAATTTGTCAGCATGGACGGAGATGGTTAACAGACCATGCTGCTTTGCCAGAAATGGTCTACACCTTTCCCCTCTAGGTTTTTGAGTATTAGCTAAAACATTGTTCTCTCCCACAGTGCCTTTATTAGGCAATGTCAAACTGAAAGTACTTCCAATATAGCAAATCAAAACAAAGAAAATCTAAAGGTGTTACTGCTCAGTGCTAGGAGTCTAAACAAAAACTCCATCCACTACATCTCTCCTTACCCTAGAGAATGCTGATATCTGCCCAGTTACTGAAATATTCCATGAAAGCACAGAGCAGTATCATAGTGTTATGATACTTTTACTGAAAACTAATCTTATTATGAAAAAATATTTAAATTATGCTACAGGCTTATTTGCATATTAAAAATCATGTAAAAGAATACATGAACAATACTAGGCAAGTAATCATAGGACACATAAGATGCTTAGCCATGTGTAAACACAGTTAAAAAATATTGCCACCATCTGTGAGCACTTAATAGTACTCATTTCCTAGATCAAACAGGATCTTCCATACTAACTCTGGTTAAATGTGAGTCTACCCATCCAGTCATAAAGACTAGCCTTAAAGGTAGCCAAAGTAGTTCTTTGTTAGACCTGCATGATAATTTACTCCCTTGCCTGGGAATACATTGACTTAGGAACTTATCCCCCCAGTGAATCTTATTTATTTGTTAGTGTAGATTGATGTCCGTAGTGTGATTGTTTGCAGAGCCACTGAAATTGTAAAGAAACAAGGGGTCAAATAGGAGTGGGTCTTCCATGCTCAAAAAAGTGAGACACAGATTGGCACAGCCAGTAGGCTAATGAATATAAGAGAGTTGTAGTAACCTATCAGGACAGGTGAAGGATATAAGGCTTTTAATTTTCTTGGTTAGAAATCTTTGTGGGGCTTTATACTTGAGTGATATAGTTAGATTTGTACATACCAATGGGGGCACTGTATTCCATGATGAGTAAGAGAAGGGAAAAGTAATGAGGTAAGATGACGCCTTTGGCACTTGAAGATGTTCCCTTGATAGTTAACTGGGCCAGACAGAAGGATCTCCTGACTGTGTTGAAAACATGATCATTGAATGATAGACAGAGTTGTCCATATAAATACCCATGGTTCTTATGACAGTGTCTATGTGAAGAGGAATACTGCTTACAATGTATGAGATGGAAGAAGCTTTTTTTCCTGAATAATACTATGCTGTACTTTTTTACTTTTAGCTTGACATCATTTTCATTAGACAACGTATTTGCATATTTCAGCCCTTGTTGGAGGTGTTTTTTTTTTTTGTGGATGAGTTGATGATAGTGCCCAGCTTGTAGTCATCAGTAAACATGGTCAACCACATGTCTGCATGCTGATGTACTACCCATATGCAATACCTCCTGGTTGTTGCAGTTATATACCTTCCACATGGCATACTCTTTCCTACCATACCTGATGACCATCAAGCCTCCCCCAACTCCAGAGGGGCCATCATTCAGACTGCCTTAGGGTTTAGTTGTACTCTCACTAGCATCCCAACAATGAGGGCATTTTTTTATATTAAGTCCTAGATCCTCCCATGCCTGGGGAACATGTGACCCACATCACCATGGGGAGCCACTAAGTTTCTTTAAGCAAGTGCATGCTTCTATGCACCTGCTGAAGAAGGCTACCATGTTTACAGCTTGTTGAGACAAATGTATTCTCCAGAACTGCCCACAGACATCACCACCATTCCTCTGACAGACTGTAGCATAGGACAGCCCTATTTTACCCCCCTTACAGAGGATTTGCACATCCATCCTGCACACACCCACTCCAGCAAGTGGTCATGGACATGAATTGACTATGTCAGCAAAGTGGCTGGAAGCCTGTACTTAACAACACTTAGCATATTTTTTTATTTTATTCATTTGTTAATTGGATATGTTCAGTAGACACAGTTGCCACTTTTCAGAGAAGACCCAGAAGCATTCATTAACTAAGTTATTTTTCTCACTGTGATAAAGTAAGCAAACAGGAAGTAAGGGAATCAGATTCAGGGCTGCATGATGTTTGTTAGCAGCTTACAACCTTAAGCATATGTGCTGTACTACATTAATCTGAGTGACATTTCTTAAACCTACCTACTGCAGAAGAAGAATGATGTTTGTAGGTTAATATGACAATGCTGGGCAGCATCAGTAACATATCTGGTACTTGAAGATGAGAGGGTGGGGCTGCTTGCTGGAAGTGCCCTTTGCGGAAGTAAGGGATGACCAGTGCAGTTAGTCCATTGCATGCTCCTTTCCCCTCGCAAACCAAGCATATGCAGGAGTTGTAGGGCTGTAAAGTTAAACATTTTGTACTACTCCTGATGTCTGCCCAAATGATGGCCTTTCCTGGTTGGCCCTTGCTTTGGTGATGTGGAATGAATTGGCCAATGGACTAGGAGGGAGCAGCAGGAGCAAAAACCTGCAAATTTTTTTTCAAAAACTGTCTTGTACAGTGTTTGGATAATTTCTAATGAGTTTTGATAATACTTGAATTAAAAAATCTTAAACTGTTACAGTTTTCATAGTATTCCAAAACAGATGTTTGTGTTACAAGAGGTGTACTTTGAGATGCACTCACTGTATCACTACTATTTCAGAACAGAAACTCTTACTATAGTATTGACTTGAGCTTTCCAGATAGTTTCATCAATTAAGCAGGCCACCTTTCCAGTGCGATTAGCATTCCCCAGCCTTAGATAATACTTCCACTCTTCTGCATCTTTGTGTTAGCTGGAAAGTGACCTAAATATAGCAAACATTACCTTATGTCATATTCAGTTCTTCTACTGAGAAACTAGAAAAGTGACTGATAATACAAGCAACACACCTGTGATGGATGAGGAAACTCATCTTGTTCCCCCACTTCTAGTCTTCTTGAAAATAATATAATCTTTGTGTACATTCTACCAACAGGTATATTCTATCTTAACATTTAAGAACTGGCCAATAACCTTATTTGACTTCCAATGAAATTTCAAGGATAAAGACAAGGGCTTTCTAATGTTTACTGTACTGGACAATTTCACATTCTCATTGTCCAAATGTGGTCATGAATCTGAGTTACTGACTGATGATACTAAAACCATCATATATGTAGAGTTACTTGCAGTGTTGACACAATAAGCAATGTGTGATAAACCAAGATGCTGCCAGCCCAGCTAGCTGGAATTTTGTAAGCAATTATATGTCACGTGAAAATATTAATATGATTTATATAGGAATGTGACACTGCCAGCCCAGCTAGATAGAATTTTGTAAATAATTCTATGTCATTTGTGAATAGTAATATGATTTGTATGCTGGCCTTAAAAATTTAAGAAAACTATATGTTCTGTTCTGAGCTTCAAGATTGTAACCACAGTGCACCCTGCTGGAAAAGAGCAGAAATGTGTATAACCTATATGCCAATGCAAATGTATGGTTTCATAGTAAAGGTTGGAAAATACAGAATTAACTTGCAAAACTCTAAGAAAATAAGTTAAGTAAAGAGTTTTACGATGTGTTATAAAATTAGTTTGTCTCAGCTAAGAGATAGGATGTCTAGGCTAGGGGCTTATTTCTATTGTCTGGAAACAGAGGTAATGACAGGTTTCCAATGCAATTGTTTTACGACTTTCAGTTTCAGGCAAGCTTCTAAGAGAGAATTGCCAGCTTCTAAGTGATAAGTATTTTTAACAGAGACATGTTAAAATGTAAGTTCCTGCTAGCCTGGGAAACTTAGGCAGAGGTGACAAGAATGATGTAATCTGAGATGATTGAGCAGTAATGTGTATTATTAACTTAAGAACTATCTCAGAGAGAAAGTCAGTGCATTTTGTATCTTGTTCTGGACCTGTAAACATCTCTCCAGCACTTTGCCTTGCTCTGTAAGTAAGTTATTTAAAACATAGTTTCTCTTAGAGATGGATAGGAATACAGCAAGATTAGTGTAGATGTTTTCTGTATTTATGCGAGACTATTCTGCAATGTTGTTTTAAAGTATTTCCTGTGATTCTGAACTCTATTGTCACTGTGTTGAGTTAATGAGAATTGTCTTGTGCTTTTATTATTTACTATTAAACATATTTAAACACTGTAATTGTGGCTAGCTTGTGTAGAGATATATAAGCTCTTAGAGTACTCGCATATGTATTTGGTGATACTGTACAAGCCACTCCTAAATGGCCTTCAAATCTCAGTCACACTTACCATTTGGATAATAGTAACATTACACAATAAGTTTGGGCACTACACAAACTCACTTTCTTTCTTTCTTTCTTTCTTTCAACACAGACTGGAAATAAAACCAATGGTATAGAAAACAGGGTCACGAGAAATAACATTCAACTTACTGTATTATTTGAAAAAGTAGAAGCTAGTGACCTGTTGACTTTTACTAGAAAAGAGCTGAAAACATTCTTCAATATAAATGGGCCTCTTCAAAGTACAAGAGTAATAACTTCCCTAGAAATTTAATTTTTAAATGCCTCTGCCTTATGAGTGTGAGTCACTCCTTTACAAAACATGGGAGACTGCCCCATCAATAAACTGGGATGGTTTCCTAGTAAGCTTCATAAGTGACCTCAGTAACTCTCTGTTTTTGAAAATAAAGACATGCCACTATGCTTGAAGAATCTCTGACAGTTGGGTCATGGTATACAGTTGCTTTTCCCAGAAAATCGCTTTTTATCTTTTGAGTGTAACACTTACACTTTTTGAACAGTTGCTGAAGCTGAAAGGTTCTTTAACAAAAAGATCTTTCATAATCACTGTCCCTGTGCTTCAGTTAGGAAGGCATCAACCCAGGGCCTTAACTCTGTAGTTACTGATAAGATGCTCTGTGACAGATCAAACAAACTACTTGTATCCTTATAAGTCCTCAGAATCTAAAAATTGCAAGAATATGGTTTTTCAAGTTTCAGATATTTTTTTCAAATCACATCTCCTGGGGGGGTGCAGGGGTGGGAAGAGTTGCATGTACTCAGAGGCACACTGGTCAGGTGTGAATTTCTTGGTAGAAACCAGGGAAACCACCTCCTGTGCTTTTGGGTTGGTAGGCAGGATTGAAAGAAGAAAATGTCCCTTGCACAAGTGAGGGTGTGTCCTTTGCAGTGTGTCCATTGCATGCACTCTTCCCACACCCAAGCAGGGTGTGTACAGAAAAGTTAGGACAAAAACATAAGAAACATATACCACCTTTAATGGCTGCCTTAACAATGCCCCCTTCTTATCAACCCTCATGCAGGTGATAGGAAACAAATGTGACACTTGGCCGAGAGTTGGTTGATGAGTGACAGCAGGTTGCAAATATAAAGCTTTATCTTTACTAACTTTAGTTAAATATTAAAAAATAAGCAAAGCTAAGACCCTGCAAGTTCTAGAGATATTAGAATGTTGGAAAGGGATCTGGGTGAAAGATTTCATCTCACCCAAAGTTCTTTTTCCAACTCATCCAACGTTTTAACCAGAAAACTGAACAAAAGACAGAGGGCTATTGCATTTCATTCATTACAATATGGTAATAGTAACACAATTAAAGATTATTTTCATATTAATCACATCTTGACCCATGAATATCAGAAAGTATTAAGGAATGATGAAACCTTGGCTCTCAGGCAGGAAACAGATTTCATACAAACTGGGAGTTAACTAGAGCTAAGCACATGCTGAATTAGTACTCCTTGATTTCCAAATGGCCCTTTCTTAGGTATAATGGGCATATATGTGATGGTGGGTGTTACAATGCACAGTAATAATGTAACAAAAGATTCAAAATATTCCTATGTGGTCAGGACTATTTCTGGGAATATGTGCTGCCCAACTTTTCAGATTACAAATGGTACATGACAGGGCTGCCCCTTGTCTCTACTGTTATTTATCTCAGTGAGATAAATTCTAACTTCCCATTTGTGACGTAATTGCTCTATGTATGTATTTCTATTTTGTAAACTGATAATGTTAAAACTGCATGACTAGCAGATGACTTGAGTATGTCTATTCAAATGACCATTTGAAACTAATTTTACAATAACTCAGCTTTCTACATTCACTTTTCATCTTTTCAGGTCTTGCACTAAATATGGCTATATCACATCTTTTGTTTGAAAGCTTATAACATTTCTTCCCCTTTTAGTAACTAGTCAGTGCACTTATTTAGGTGTGATATTGTCAAACAACAGAGTACAATTACTAATCTGAATGCTGTCCCCATGATTAAAGAAATCATAAAAAGCATTTTTATGTAGAAAACACCTGCCATTTTTTCAGCAGACTTCATTTAGCTGAAATGTATAGTCTACCTAAAATCTTATTTATTATCCAATATCTCCCACATATCATCTTTTACAAAACATTCTCTAGTGTATTACAGACTAATTTCATCTATTTATGGGCATTACATTATACATAATAAACTGGTGAAAGTTAATAGAGCAATCTCTTATGACTACAACTATATCCAGACCTGTATAGGTTTTGGCAGAAGTTGAGGTCATTCGTTTTAGCTCTAGTAAGCTGACAGTAGCGACAATAAGCTATTGGATCCAGGAGATTTACAGCAGTGGACTGAAAGTTTTCTGATGTAGCACAATAGTATTATTCTTGCACTATCTATATTAAGTAGATATTAAGTAAACAAAACAGCTGTTCCTTGAATTAAGCATATTAAAACTGGATTAATTTGTGCATGCTGCTCTCAGATTTTCAAAAGTATGTGCCCAAATCATTTTCAGTACTACAAACCTGTGGCATGTAGGGCAGAATGTCATTATGTTAATGTTTATAAATGTCTTCACTCCTGTGTAAAATAAAAAAAATCATTTAAAGAATAATAACTGGTTCACAAAATACATATATTTCACTAATCCCATCAAACCCGTAGGTTACCAGATTAATCTCAAGATAAAGGTTCTCAGATCCTGTAGAGGTATTAAACGTATTTCAGAACCTCTACGAAAGTCTGTATTAAGCAGAGAAATATGGAAATCAACAAAAGATAGAAATAGAAATGTTCATGGATGAAATAAATATGCCAAGGTTAGAGGTAGATGAGACTCAATTACTAATAGGATAGGAGGAGATGAGATATAAATTATGATGCATAACCAATCTACACGAAAGTCTTCAGGAATAGATCGTATTCCTGTGGAAGTTTAGAACCTAGGAGGGAAAATGCTGATAAAGATCTGGTAGGTTTTAACAGTATTTAAGAGGAGAAAAACTACCAACATCCTGGAAGAAAGCAGTGGTAGCTATAATACCTAAAAAGGGTAAAAATCCATTGGACCCAGCTTCATATAGGCCCATTTCAATACGAAACCATGATTATAAAGTGCTCTTGTCTATAATGGCTAAAAGAATGACAAATGTAATGCCAAAATTATAAATAAATATGGATTGATGTGGTTTTTTGGAGGGGAGGCAAACATTTGACAACATTAACAGAACATTGATGATCCAGAGAGAAGCAGAATGTATGAAAATATAATTTTTGTTGATGGGTTTTGATGCAGAGAAAGCATTTGACAGAATAAGTTGGGGCTTCATGAGCAGGGCAATGGAAGCATTTGCATTTCCTGAAAAAAAATTATAAGGTTGATTAGGAGGATATATGAGGGATCGGAGGAGAAAATTAAAGTGGGTGGGTTCCTTTCTGATAATTCTTGCTTGAGCAGACGAACCAGGCAGGGTGTCTCTTTCCTCTTTATTATCTGCATTATATTTAGAACCATTGTCAAAGAAAATAAGGGACTCAGAATTTCAAGGATATAATTGATATGGTAGTCAAGAAAAGATGGCTGTATTTGTGGATGATATTATTTTATACCTGACAAAACCATAAACACACAATACAGTGTTGTGGAATATTTTGAGACAATTTCAGATGTTTTCTGGATACAAAATTAATGAATCTAAAACAAAGGCAATAGTGGTAAATTATGTACCCACACATGAATTGGTTCAGCAATATCCTTATTTATGGGGACATGATAAAATTAAGTATTTAGGAGTATGGATTATTAAAATGATTCTGGTGTGACATCTAAGGTTATGTGGGAAGAGACTAAACAAAAGATAATACAAAAACTGAGAAAATGGAAGCTTTGTTATGTGGATATGGATAGTAAGATACAAGCAGTCAAAATCGTTTTGGTCACTTTAGTCTTATACACACGTCAGGCATATTTCTATCAACCAGAGGAGAAGTTGTGGACAGCAATTAATAAAGAGTTGAAGGACTTTATCTGGGAGGGGAAGATGGCATGAGCCAAGTGGGATAACCTGATTCTTCCAGTAGAACAGAGCAGATTGGGATTACCAATTTGAAGGGGTATTTCAGAGTTACACAGTTAAGGCTGCTATACATAGCACAAGCAGAAAACCATAATTTAAAGTTAAAAGTGATGATGTTGAAATGGGGGAAATTTCAAGAAACAAGGAGAGACTGGAATTTTGGATGTAGGCCTTTAAGGAGAATAATAATAATCATACAGAATGTTATATCCATAAAGTAGCAGAAAGTATTTTAAGCACTAAACCAACACAGGAATGGAAAAAGGAGATTCTGCTGATAGTGATGACTGCAGTTAGGGATACAGGCAATAGGCAAGAGGGGGTGAGGGGTTTGTAATTTATTGGAGAAAACTGGCAAATGTACCAAAGTATTGGGAGCAAATAACTAAAGAGGGAAATATGATAGAATGGGAAGATGCCAAGACTTTATTTGGACTACAGGTTAGAGATCGCCTTCCTTATCAAGGACTGATATCAGAGTATAGGCAAAGAGAAAGAAATGGGCTCCTAAATGAAAGAACAGCACTGGTAGAGTTTTTAGTAGAATCTAGAACAGAAACTGCCATTAAAAATGAATAATTAATATAGCATATAAAATATTGCA
This sequence comes from Protopterus annectens, assembly GCF_019279795.1. Taxonomy (NCBI): domain Eukaryota; kingdom Metazoa; phylum Chordata; order Ceratodontiformes; family Protopteridae; genus Protopterus; species Protopterus annectens. The sequence continues at coordinate 1,229,580,534 of NC_056729.1, read as the reverse complement.
TGATAACTATAAGAATCAATCAGAGAAGGTTAGAAAGGATTGAGAAGAGAGACTGAATAAGCAATTCACAAAGAAACAATGGGAGGATATATGTATGTCTCCCAAATATGCAACAATCTGGTTGATTTAGAGAATTTTTCTTCAGGTAGATAGCAAATGAAGGTATGACAGGGAAGAAAGAGGTAACTGGGAACATATTTTCTGGGAGTGCAGTGAGGTGGTGGGCTTTAAGGATTCCCTGTAGGATGCACTGTCAGAGATGCTGGATAGGCAGATTGGTGTGATGAGGGAAATGATTTTTTGAGCTATGATGCAGAATTAGAATTGCCCAGATATGGTAAGGCCTTGCTGTCTCTAATTATGGTGGCTGCCAAAAAAGCAACTACTAGAAAATGGAAATCAACATCTAAACCAGCTATATTAGAAGTAGTGAATATAGTAACAGAGATAAAACAACTGGAATTGAGATTTTTAGAAAAAGGTAGAAGCAAACTACATAGGAAGAAAATGGGAATTGTGGAAACAATACATACAGGGGAGGAATGACGTTTAAAAGAAGGCAGGACTTAAATGAACATGTAATGTTTGACTGAATATGATTGGGTAGATTATAAGTGATGTATAATGTTTGCAACTAGGATTGTGTTATGGTTTGTTTTCATTTTAATAATAGTATGATTATTTATGTTGTAAGTGATGGTTTAATAAAGATGTTTCTTGTTTCAAAAAGATAAAGGTTCTCTATCAGGATATTTGAGATACTGATCTCTCAGACCTAAAGCAAATTAACTTGAAATTAACTTAAAGGTTTCCGGCTATCTGAATTGTCAGTTTACACATTATGACTGGAACAAGATTCTTCTCACCACAGCCCAAAGTAACTTACTACAACTGATCTCAATATCTTTGTTTAAATTGTTGCACACTTCTTAAGTGTCTCTGCCAGAGAAGGTGGTCCTCTTTGAATTTATGCTGGAAGTATAATTTACCTGAAACGGTTTATATTCACATGATTTAGAGTTGCCATGAAGCCTTCTGTTGATAGGATTTATTGACAGGTAACGCAGGCTGAGCACTGAGGACAATGCTTTCACAGATGAATCAGGTGCATTTTGGTTTGAGGGGAAAATTCTTAAGAATTGTAATATAACAGGTACATGTTATATATGGATTAGGACACTAGATGCCATTATTCTAGAATTTATATTTAAGAATTGATTGATTAAGTGGAAAATCAGCACTATTTTCATTATTATTATTATTATTATTATTATTATTATTATTATTATTATTATTATTACTGTTATTTATTTGACCCTGATATTTATCTGCTGTATATAATATTTTATATGAAGATTTAATAAAGTTTCTTTGCCAAGAAAACTAACTAATAATCACACCCAAAATGGAACTATTCAAGCAATGTATATGCATATTTTGGGGTACATCAGAAAGGAAGAGTAATGGAGAGGTTTTTGTAAAGGTGTATAGTGCTGCTGTTCTCTGTCTCTCTCTGTGTATTTTTATTACACAGATTCCCTAAGATCTTCTTTGGGGAAAGGGCACTGTAAAGTAACAGTGACATTTGGGTTTATCTACTATTTTCCCATGACATGGCCAAATATTTCCAGTAATTATATTAAAATGGGCGTCTTGAAACTGGATTTGGTCAATTTTTCCAATAGTCAGCTCATAGGGCATAAGCTCATTGAGTTCAAACTATTGCTAGACCACCCTGTTGTCAAGGCATTAAGCCAAGATGACTATTATTTTGACTTTTAACGTTAGCATTAGCAGTGCTAGGAATTTATGAAAGTAAACATTTGATGGGCTAGGAATCAAAGGAGTCAAGAAAAACAGGCATTTTCTACAATCCAACATATTTCTTGCCATTTATCTGTACTAATTTGAAGGTAGCATCACTACAGAAAAAGGGAGACAGTTCAACCCCTATATAGAAACCTCTAATTTTTATATTGGGAATTAATCCCCATTACTCAGTAATATTGCGAAACAAAACAGGACTTGACATTCTTGGGATTTTAGCCCATAAGTGGGACAATCTATGAGAGAATATTGACTAAGAGTTATTTGACTAGTTATCCTATGCAAAAAATAGACTAACCTGTGAGATTCTCATATACATGCCCCATTGTAAATTGGTCTCTTCATTTCCTCCTGTCAGCAAGAAAACTCTTGTCCCTTGGTTCTCACTGGAGAAATATTATTGTGTATTTGTTAACATTAAGTTACACTGCCCATTATTTCAAAAAAGTTTTTGTCTGGTCATCTTTTTTTCTTTGGAAAAGTGAGGAATTTTCATTTATATGCCAAAGGAAGGAAAATGATGCCCCCCCCCCAGAACAATAAACAAGTGGGCCTGGTAACAGAGTGCGCTTAAAGACTAGTATACCTAGGGTTTGTTTTTCTTGGGGCCGAAGCATAAGCTTGACTCTTATAAGAATTGTTTCAAATTTAATGAAGCTAGCAGTCTCAGACATGCAACATCTTTTACTTTATGTCTTACTGAGAAATGTTTAAAATTGTTACAGAAAATGTAAAAAAGAAGTTATAGAAAAATTGTCTAAGAAAAAAGGAAATTCTAACAACTGGGTGTTAAAGACGTCAGAAGAAATGGAAAGTAGTGAGAGAAGATGAAAGATAAAAAAAATAGAAGAAAGAGAGAAACCAAGCAGTACTTTTACTTGAGTCTGGCAAGAAAATAAAATATTTAAATACTATGGAGAAGAGAGTACTTCTACTATGATGCCTTCCAGAGAACATCCATTCTCAAATATACCCAAAGAGCAACCACTTACCCAGGTACTATAAACATTTAAACTTAAATAAGCACCTTGCTGCCAGCTGAAGTTCAGCAAAATTTAACCCCTGAAGGTTAATTATAAACTATTTTTACTTGAGAGTACTTTAATATTTTCTAAGAGACACAACAAAAGGGCATGTGTTGGTGTCCTGTTCTGACCAACCTGTCTTTGTTTAAAAGTTAAAGACAAAAGTTCTCACAACTACTAATGAAGGTCAATGAAAGGGGAAAATTGCAAGAGGAATTTATGTCCTTTTTCTCTGAGGTAGGACTTTTTATGACACAAATTCAGTCACCAGAATTTAGTGACTTAGATTATGAGTCTACATCCTATTACTGCAGTCAGAACTCCCCTCCTAGTCCATTAGTAAGTCCACCTTCACCACCCTTACCACTGCCTAGAGGTTACTGCATTGTCTGAAATTATAAACTACATGGAAGAGTTCTTCAGTTTTGCCCACTTCTGATTTTTCTCCTTCCATTAAATGTTATATAGAAACAAATGTGTTGCCAGAATCGAAGTGGAGAACTCGTCCTGTGTCACACCTTTTTCCAGTGATGTGTTGAAGACAAATGGCATGTAAACAGACATTTGAGCTCAAGCACCAAGCGGGGCAGACATTATATAATGCTCCAAAGGACAGACACGATCTATTTAGCAACCAAAAAGCAGATTGTTCTACTGTCCCTCTCTTTGTACCTCATCTTTAATGGGACATCAGAGTGTTAGTTAAAAAGTGTGCAGTGCAAGACTGTTCAGCCAATGCAACAATTTTCTTGGCTTGGGTAACAAGTTTGTAGTGTTTTGTGAAAGTGTCAACTGTTACACCTTTGCATATATCTTGAGCACAAGCATTTTTAATGAAAGTAGCAGATGCAGTAAAATAACCACTGAGTCTTGCCATACTTTTGATAATAAAAAGAAATACTGTGGGGTAACAGTTTAGATTTGGTTTGGGGTAGGAAGTCCCTGCTTGCTATGCATGAAAGAACTAAATGATGACTCAGATTTCCTGGTTTTCTTTACCCTGTCAGCATTATATCTACTGGTTTGTTAACATCCAAAGCAGAAAATAATCTTTCCTCCATGTGATCTTGCAATGAAAATAAAGTTAGCAGTTGAACTAATTATTTTATTGTAAAAGCTGAAATTACATTTGGCCTTAAGTTGGAATGTGTCCTGTATTCCATTTTCCAAATGGAAAACTGTATAAAATAGTTTACATATTAAAACTAACAGCATGAAGCGGAGGTACTAGGGAAGTTTTCTATGAAAGAAATTTCTAATTAAGTGAAGCTGCTTGTTCAAAAGGTTTCATTTAGTTTTTAAATCATAACAGTCAAGTCCCCAAATAGAGAGTGAAGGGAAAAGAGAGAGGCAGGGAGAGAGAACAAGAGAAAGCAAGAAAGAAAGAAAGAAAGAGGGAATCCATGTTTATATGATCTGATTGTATTTAACTCTTGAGAAGTGACCTTTAAGAAGAAGTTATATAAACTGAATATCTGCAGAACAGCAGCTTGAAATTGCAGGCATTTCCATTTTGAAGAGGAGTATTGCCGGTCCTAATCAGAATAAGTAAAAACAATAAACTGAGAGTTTTGGGACAGAGCACTGTCTTCGTTGGAGATCAGTGTCTTTACACAAGCAGAAAACATTTTCTATTTTATCATATTTGCTTTCTGTTGTAGATTTTCCAACATTGCATATTTTCCAATTAACACTGACAGAAAAATATCAGCCATGAGGTGTAAAGAATATATCTTCCATGCAAGTAACCTGGAAATCTAAGAGCTTGAATGTTGCACTCTGCCTTGTCCTAGAGTCAAAAGATGTTGAAAAATAGGTAAATGAAGGGAAAGACAAATAGTTTCCTGTACAAGCTTAGTGAATTAAGTTTACTTTAGTCACATTGGAGCTATTAAAATTAAATGAGCTGAGATCAGTTTTTTTTTTCATTAGAACCATGTGAATTAAATAGTCTTGACTGAAAGAAAGAAAGCCGTTTTCTTCCCTACCTCTTGTTTATTTAGGTGTCTAGGTGTTAAGTAATAAAATAAGAAAGGATAAAAGAGCACATTTTAAATACCTGACATGATAAAATAATAAATTAACTTTAATGAAGCATACTGATTAGAACAGAATTTGTAAATGAATTCAAATGAATCCACAGACGGAGGCTTCAGTACTGCATGCCTGTATCACAAAAGAAGTTAATTATTCCAGAGCCAGCTCAGTGGTGTGGAGGGATAAAGCCCCTGATTATGAGCCAGATGACCCAGGAATGATTGACAATCCAAGCAATGGAGGAGCCATTGAGGGTAGAAATTGGGGGGGGGGTGACGGACCAACCTGTTGTTGCACTGACCTCCGTGGGAAGAAAAGGAACAATGCAACATCATAAAGGGTCATGACATGCACTCGGATGCACTAAACAGTACTAGCTACTATGATTGGGGATTGGTATATATGTCACATGATGGTATTGTGGGACTGCTTTGGTGGTGTACATGTTAGGTCTGATAGGGGCAAGGGATTAGATTTATATTAAACCAATGAATTTGCCAAGGATGAAGGTAAGGGCTGCCATGTATAAGCCTGCCCAGGTAAAGATAGAATCTGACCCTTAAAATCATGGTCTAGGGGAGGGGTTGAAGTCACACATATGGGCTACTGGGACATTGGTACCCCTAGTTGCAAGTAGAGCTGTGATGATGCAGTAAAAAGTGGACTAAATGCCCTTCCTGTTTGCTTAGGTGATGGATCTGCTAGGTCAGCATCCACCACCTCCAAAATTCTCTAATCAGCAGCGCTAATGAGAAAAAAAAGTGGGTCAGAGATCTACACCAGGGGACTGATTACTGGCAGTGTTGTTGGAAATGTTTCAAAAGGCATCTATATCATATTATCGTACGATGTAAATAGTGAACGCTATTTCATTGTACCGATAATATCGAAACAACAAAATATCGAACAAACGGAACAGCAAATTTTTTCCCAGGGAAAAATTTGCTGCTCTGTCAAAAAAATAAATAAATTTAAACACAAATTTAAGTGGAGGGCTTCACCCCCCACACCCCCCCTACTTAAATATACCCACTCCGAGATTGCACCATAGTGGAAATGGCAAAGTCCTGAAGATGGCCCACTGAATTTTTCCCTGGGAAAAAATTCGATGTTCCATGACTTTGCTATTTTGCCATTTCGACAGTATCGGATTGACTAAATAGCATTCGCTATTTAGTCCATTCGATAGCGTCATATAGACCCGTTTCAAAAGTAACTGGTTCCATAGGACTGAAGCAATCTAAGCAAAATAAAGCCTTCCAGAATGGTGTGAGAGACCTCAGCAGAAAATAAGGCAAATAGTTATTTCCTGTAAACAAGACCCAGACTGTATAGGGCTGAGAAAGTCAGTATTAGAATCTTAAAATCAGACCTGGCAATGTCTGGCTGCCAGTACAGATTAGGCAACAAAGGTTCCAGGTAGCAGGTTGCAGACCAGAAAGGTGAAACCACATCCATGATCGTCTTATAGTTGATAAAACTAAGCTCATCCTGGGGGATTCAAGATGGTGGAAGTCCGGTGAGGACCTTATCCTGAGAGCTCCTTTCCTTTCAGTTTAAAATTGCCAAAAAGTCAAACTAAAACTAGATGCAAATCTCTATCTAAACAAATTAAACTTGGTGAAAGCAAAATTGATTCCAGAAAATGTGAAAATAAACATACAGCGAAGATATAGTTGTATAAATACCTAAAGTAAGAAGAGTGTGAATATGCATGTGTAGGGGACCTATAAAACTCCAACTAAGTTAAGAGAGGAAAACAAATCAAGATCCACAAAATGTCAAAAAAGCTTGAAAATATGGAACTGCAAACAACTAAAACTAAGTTATCTCAAGTAACTACTCCAGAAAAAGAAACGATTGTAAAAAAGCAGAAAACTGTAAAGCAACATAAAAGTAAAAAAACAATCATAAAATCAAAAACGGAACAAATGTATAATATGGGTGACATAAAATCAGCACTGTTGTCCTTTAAAATGGCCATCCCGAACTTTTCAGAGCAACTAACCAACTTTGGCAGTACGATGGGACAAACTGTTTCACGTTTAGATGAAACAGAAGCCAGAACAACAAATAACGAACTTAAAATTAAACAATGCCAAGAGGCCTTAGAAGCAAAAGACAAAACCATAAAATAATTACAAGAAAAGATCATAGACCTAGAAGCCAGAAGTCAAAGGAATAACTTGCTGATCAGAGGCATACTGGAGAAATAGAAATCATAAATGCATTATTAGAAAATGAACCAACAGCATCTTCAATGATAATAGAAAGAGCATATCGAGCTCTTAGTAAATCTCAAGATTCAGGCAAACCCAGACATGTTTATGTAAAACTTTTAAATTTTCAAGCTGTACAAAGAATATTAATGCAAGCAAAGCAAAAAAGAAGTATCCTGTGGAATGGTAAAAAATCTTGTTCGCGCAAGACCTACCTTTACAAATTAAACTAAGCAGACAACAACTTTCCCCTTTCTGTGCATATTTAATTGAAAAGAAAGTTAAATTTCAAATGAAATATCCAAGCATACTTAGTTTTCAACATAAAGATTTCAAATATCAAGCCGCCTCAACCAAAGAAGCAAAAGCAGCCTTCCTCCAAGCTTTCAGTGAAATTTCGGAGATTAAACACTGAATCTGATAAAACGTGTCCAGGGAAACTTCTAAGCCAGACAAATATGTTTTATAAATAAAGAAAAATAAACAACACATATGTCTATTCCAACGTTCTTTAAACAGGAAACACTTCAGAAACATTAGGAAATGGAAAAGAATATCTGGTCTGCAACCAATCAAAACTCTAGTTTCCACTAAGACCTTTTTAATAGACTACTACTTGAAAAGTTCAGAGGTGTGAGAAGACCAGACTTCACAACAGTACATTAGACTAAAAGAATGGAACCAGGAGAGAAATTTCTATGCATTAACTTCTCATCAACTAAGTAAGTACCTAAAAGAAGAAGAACAGAGTTTTACCAATGCTGTGTTTTTGTCTCCCTAAGTCTTTTATCATATTGCCTTGTGACTTTCTATTGTCTGATCTTCCCTGCCATGTTGTGAATTGAAAATGAAAGATCTTTACGCATTCACTCTCTTACCTTTTTTGAATAGTTCTTTCTTTCAGTACTATGCCAAGACTGAAACAAATAACCTGCACAGCACAGACAGAAGCTATACTTAATGACATTAAATAACCATACCAGTATTAATAACAATAGATAATCCACAAAACATGCTTGTAATTGGAAAAACAAAACCCAGCCACTGGGGATGCACAAGCCTGTGCATTTCTTTAGGCCGGTCCCACGCCTGGATAAATGGGGAGGGTTGCATCAGGAAGAGCATCCAGCGTAAAACTTTGCCAAATAATTCATGCGTACACCAGTAAATATTTATATACTGGATCAGTCGAGGCCCGGGTTAACAACTGCCACCAGTACTGTTAGCCAACAGGGTGCTGGCAGAAATTGAGCTACTGTTGGCCAAAGGAGGAGAAGAGGCAGAAGGCATGGCCGAAGGCAGGAAGAGAGGAGACAGGCTAGGACTGTGGTAGTGAGGGTTGGAACTTTGAATGTTGGCAGTATGTCTGGTATAGGGAAAGAGCTAGCCGATATGATGGACAGAAGGAAGGTTGGTATATTGTGTGTGCAAGAGACCAGATGGAAGTGGAGTAAGGCTAGGTGTATCAGAGGTGGGTTCAAATTGTTTTATCATGATGTGGATGGGAGGAGAAATGTAGTAGAAGTTATCCTGAAGAAACAGTATGCTAAGAGTGTTTTGGAGGTGAAAAGAGTGTCGGATAGAATGATGTTTATGAAGCTGGAAATTGATGGTGTAATGATGAATGTTGTTAGTGCATATGCTCCACAAGTTGGGTGTGCGATGGATGAGAAAGAAATATTTTGCAGTGAGTTGAATGAAGTGGTGATGACTGTACCCAAAGGTGAGAGAGTGGTGATTGGAGCAAATTTCAATGGGCATGTTGGTGAAGGGAACAGAAAGGATGAGGAAGTGATGGGTAGGTATGGTGTTAAACAAAGGAATGCAGAAGGTCAGATGGTAGTGGATTTTGTGAAAAGGATGGACATGGCTGTGGTGAATACGTATTTTAACAAAATGGAGGAGCATAGGGTGACATACACGAGTGGAGGAAGATGCACACAGGTGGATTATATCTTATGTAGGAGGGCCAGTTTGAAGGAGATTGGAGACTGTAAAGTGGTGACTGGGGAAAGTGTAGTTAGGCAGCATAGGATGGTGGTTTGTAGGATGACACTGGTGATCAAGGAGTGGAGGAGGAAGGTGAGGGCAGCACCAAGGATCAAATGGTGGAAATTGAAAAAGGGTAATTGTGAGGTGGAGCTCAGGGATGAGTTAAGACAGGCACTGGGTGGCAGTGAAGAGTTACCAAATAGCTGGCTAACTACAGCAGAGCTAGTAAGGGAGACGGCTAGAAAGGTACTTGGTATGACATCTGGACAGAGGAAGGACGACAAGGAGACATGGTGGTAGAATGAGGAAGTACAGGAGAGTATACAGAGAAAGAAGTTGGCAAAGAAGAAGTGGGGATTGTCAGAGAGCTGAAGAAAGTAGACAGGAGTATAAGGAGATGAGGTGTATGGCAAAGAGAGAGGTGGCGAAGGTTAAGGATAAGACATATGAAGAGCTGTATGAAATGTTGGACACTAAGGAGGGAGAAAAAGACCTGTACCGATTGGCCAGACAGAGGGACCGAGCTAGGAAAGATGTGCAGCAGGTAAAGGTGATAAAGGATAATGAGGGAAACATACTCACAAGTGAGGAGAGTGCGTTGAGTAGATGGAAAGACTACTTTGAGGGGTTGATGAATGAAGAGAATGAGAGGGAGAGAAGGTTGGATGATGTGGGATAGTGAATCACGAAGTAAAATGGATTGCAATGAGGAAGTAAGGATAGCTATGAAGAGGATGAAGAATGGAAAGGCTGTTGGTCAAGATGACATACCTGTGAAAGCATGGAGGTTTTTAGGTGAAATGGCAGTGGAGTTTTTAACCAGATTGTTTAATGAAATATTGGAAAATGAGAGAATGCCTGAGGAATGGAGAAAAAGTGTTTTGGTACCGATTTTTAAGAATAAGGGTGATGTGCAGAGCTGTAGTAACTACAGAGGGATTCAATTGATCAGTCACAGCATGAAGTTATGGGAAAGTGTAGAGGAAGCTAGGTTAAGAAGGGACGTGATGATTAGTGATCAGCAGTATGGCTTCATGCTGGGAAAGAGAATTACAGATGCGATGTTTGCTCTGAGAGTGTTGATGGAGAAGTACAGAGAAGGTCAGAAGGAGTTGCATTGTGTTTTTGTAGACTTAGAGAAAGCATATGACAGGGTGCCTAGAGAGGAGTTGTGGTATTGTATGAGGAAGTCGGGAGTGTCAGAGAAGTATGTAAGAGTGGTACAGGATATGTACGAGGGTAGTGTGACAGTGGTGAGGTCTGCGGTGGAAGTGACGGATGCGTTTAAGGTGGAGGTGGGATTACATCAAGGATCAGCTCTGAGCCCTTTTTTATTTGCAATGGTGATGGACAGGTTGACAGACGAGATCAGACAGGAGTCCCTGTGGACTATGATGTTTGCAGGTGACATTGTGATCTGTAGTGAGAGTAGGGAACAGGTGGAGGAGACCCTGGAGAGATGGAGATATGCTCTAGAGAAAAGAGGAATGAAGGTCAGTAGGACTAAGACAGAATATATGTGTGTGATGAGAGGGAGGATAGAGGAATGGTGAGGATGCAAGGAGTAGAGGTGGTGAAAGTGGATGAGTTTAAATACTTGGGATCAATAGTTCAGAGTAATGGTGAGTATGGAAGAGAGGTGAAGAAGAGAGTACAGGCAGGATGGAGTGGGTGGAGAAGAGTGTCAGGAGTGATTTGTGACAGATGAGTACCAGTAAGAGTGAAAGGGAAGGTCTACAAGAGGGTAGTGAGACCAGCTATGTTATATGGGTCGGAGACCGTGGCATTGACAAAAAGACAGGAGTTTGAGCTGGATGTGGCAGAGTTAAAAATGTTAAGATTTGCACTGGGTATGATGAGGGTGGACAGGATTAGGAATAAGCATATTAGAGGGTCAGCCCAGGTTGGAAGGTTTGGAGACAAAGTCAGAGAGGCAAGATTACATTGGTTTGGACATATGCTGAGGAGGGATGCTGAGTATATTGGGGAAAAAGATGCTAAAGATGAAGCTACCAGGTAACAGGAAAAGAGGAAGGCCTAAGAAAAGGTTTATGGATGTGGTGAGAGTGGACATGCAGGTGGTTGGTGTGACACAGCAAGATGCAGAGGACAGGAAGAAATGGAAACAGATGATCCACTGTGGCGACCCCTAACGGGAACAGCCAAAAGAAGATGATGCCTAACACCATAAGTTTGAAAAACTTAGCAAAAACCCAGCATGGTTATAGAACTTCATTTAATTATTAAAGACTGGCTTAAAGCCACAGTGACCTAAAATAAAAACACTCTGTGGCCATGTACCAGGTATAAAGCCTACTGCATAAAAAGGAGGAGAGGGGTTAAAGGCCAGAGTAAATAGAAGAACTAAAAGGAAAATAAGACTTAAGGAGATACCTCATCCTATGTTCAGAATACAAGAACAATACCTGAGGTATGATACATAGCAGACTTTTCCCAATCTGCAGATGTTCTGACATATTCTATTTCACATATAAAAGAGGAAGGTCAAATGATAAGGACAAAACAAAAGCTTTATTGAATAGATAATAACTGTAGACAATCAAGACATCTTATAACAATCTAAAATCAACTCATTAAATATTTGAAATCTTATCCACCTAAAAAATCTTGAATAACCAGTCAAGTTTATACTGGAAATATTGTCTGCAGCAGATCTGTTTGCCTCAACTTCGATATTTGGTCAGCAGTGTTATGGTTGACTAGAAATTATTAATTGTTAAAAGTTAATTGTTAATTGTTAACTCTTTTAATGTTGCCTGACTTATCATACACACACACACATATATATATATATATATATATATATATATATATATATATATATATATATATATATTATTTTTTTTAACCTCTGTTCCAAATTGAAGCAATATAAGAAGGTCACTATGTTACATTAAGTATATAAAATATTCTTAATTTCATAGATATAACTGTTAAAAGAATGAAGAGAGGGGAGGGTTCCCTACCCTCTATACATTATTTTTTCACACTCTAAAAGTAAAAATGGTGGACCTATCTTTGAATTAGTAATTAGAAAACTGATAGCACATTTGATACTATAATTACTATGTAATAGTAGGGTAGCAAAATGGCAGGTAAATTCTATATAATAATGTATATTGGAAGAATTAACCTTCCTATTAACTCTTGTGCCTAATTCTGAATGGTGAATCACCTTGCATATGTGAGCGTGTCAAAATTCATTCACTTGAACGCTCATGTTAAACCAGTAGAATAACAATTAATTCAAAATAGTTAACGATGTCAGCACCAAACGTTAAGCAATAATGAAAGGATAACAGAACTTCCTTTAGACATTTGTTCCTCAGTCTAGTCAACTAGTCAGATTGAAGTGTTAGAAAAAGGACTTACTTTTATACCCACAACAAAAAGTGATATAACAGAAACAATTACTGATTTGAAATTATTTGTTAGAAACATACAGTTAAAGATAGATTATGGTAGCGTTGAAACAAATATGGAGGGTCATGTACTTAGGAAACCTAGTGTTTATATACCACCCCTACATCCGTTGTTAGATGCATACTCCAGATTGGTTGAAGAAGAATTACATAAACAGAATGAAGGTAAACAGAACAAAAAAGGCTATAGAAACCTCACTTATGGAGCTAGAAAGGCACTCCAAGATTTAAGAAACGACCAAAGTATAATGATTAGACCAACAGATAAGGGAGGGCCTACTGTCATTATGGATATGGATAAATACATATCCAGTATGAAAGACATGTTAAATGAAGATCAGTATTATGAAGAAATCAGTGGTAGAAAGGTAGATATTATTGAGTCTAAGGTTAAGATGCAAATCATGAGTTTACATCAGGAAGGTAGCATTAGTTCAGAGTTATATAGTTTTTGTCAAGTTGATAACCCTAGAATACCATGCATACAAGGTGTTCCTAAGATACATAAAAAATCCAACCTCACCGCCCATGAGGTCTATAGTAGCAGGGAGTGGATGAATAACGGAACCTATATCTATATATATTGAATCTAAGTTAAAACCTATAGTAGAGAAACACGCACATATTTTAAGGGACACTAGACAGTTTTTAATTAAACTGTATGATTATATGAAAGAAGAAAAAGTTATACCTAATTATTGGTTAGTTACCTTAGATGTTACATCATTATTTACTAGCATTCCAAATAAACAGGGAATTGAATGTATACGTAGATGTCTAGCATCATATTACACTCCAATACAGATAGACAAAATTTGTGCATTGATAGATATAGTATTGAATAATAACATCTTTACCTTTCACCAGAAAATTTATATTCAAAGGGATGGCGTGGCTATGGGCACATCTTGTGCCAATAGCTACACCAACCTAGTAATGGCGGATTGGGAGAGTGGGTTGTTATTCAACATGGAAGGTTTTAAGAAAAATGTGGGATTCTATGTACGCTTTGTAGATGACCTGTTTCTAATATGGAAATCAGATGAAAAAGAGTTGAAATGGTTTGTAGAAGAAATTAACTTAACAACTACATACCTAAAGTTCACGATGGTAGCATCACAAGGTCTTGTACCGTATTTGGATGTATATGTAGAGAAGATCCTAAATGGTTATATTAATACAGGAGTCTATAGAAAAACCTGCTATAGGAGCTCCTATCTGCATAGATCAAGTATGCACCCTGGCCATGTATTCAAAAACGTGGTCAAAGGGCAAGCTATGCGTTTATCTAGGTTAAACTCTACACAGGAAGGATACAAACAAGGGATACTAGAATTAAAACAACAGTTTATGGCTAGATCGTATAAATCACATGAAATAGATGAAGGTCTAATTGATATGGAAACTTTGAGAGAAGGACGTGCATATCCATATTTTGCTGACCAAAGTAAGAGCAATAAGCTATTGATTGGGGCAAGTAACAATTATACACAGGACAGTAGGCCTACAGCAACCATTTACTATACACAGGATGTTAATAATATTAAAAATGCCTACACCAAATACTGGGATCTATTACAAATTGACCCAGTAATTTCAGGAACAGTAGGGAGTGCACCAAAATTTATTTATAAGAATAAATTGAACCTGTATAGGATATTGTGTGGCCCCAATAGAGTTGACTCCATACCATCTATTAGTGATATAGACGCTAGAACTAGACCATGTGGTAAGTGTAATTTTTGTTATACTATAGACCAATCAGCTAACTTTATACATCCCACTATACAACGTACATTTAAATTTCATTGCAATGCCACCTGCGAAACTACGCATGTGGTATACTTGGCAATGTGCCAAATATGCCCAGCCTTTTATGTGGGCAAGACAGACAGACGACTGAGGGAGAGGATCAGAGAACATTATTATAATATTAGGATAGGATCTGATAAAAATGCATTATCAAAACACATTATGAACACCACAACACAACACAAATTTAAATTTATGGTGATGCAAGTTAATGTTCCTACAATCAGAAGAGGCCCTATACATAATACCACTGAACAACATGAAAGTAAATGGATTATTTGTCTGAGAGCACATTTAGAACCAGGACTTAATGATAGAATTCCTATCAAACCTATGCTTAGAGCTAGAAAGTTAAAAGTTAATAAATGTTAGTAATAAACTGATACCACCAGTCATAATACCATTTTATACTGTGTATATGATTAAATGATTGTTAAGTCAGATGAATTATACATTACTAATATCTATTGCCCCCCCCTGAAGTACTACTGTCTGTAGCCATAGATTTTCACACATTATGTATATGTAATGTGAGATAGCAGAGCTACTAAACTAGATCATAAAGTGATATGTTTTTTAACACTTATAGATGCTCAATTAATTAATTTATATATTCCTAAGTATCACTATTTGTTGTTATATATTTTTATATGTTCTTTAACACTTATAGATAGTTAATTAATTAATTTATATATTCCTAGATACCACCATTTGTTGTTAGATATTCTTATATTTTTTATATATCATGAAGTGCTATACAAAATGGATAATGAAGTGTTTTGATTTTTAACAATCATATGCATTTAATTTATATATTACTGAATGCATATGAATTTGATCAATTAATATGAAAGTACACATTTAATATTGCATTTATATGCATTATTAAGCATGCATCTGTCATATCTATATTTGAGCGCATGCATATATGCATGGGAGAATGTGCTTGTGTAGTATATGTGTATACATAAACATGCATATATGTATGTAAGTATGCATGGACATATGCAATCATTTTACCACAGTATGCATATCATGGTACAGTATGAATGCATCTGGTTATACCATCAATAACAAACACACTTTGCTTTATATATATTTCCCCACACTTACATAACTTTGATATATATGTATATTCATATATTTTTATATATTTTTTATTTTAATTTTAATTTATTTTAGTGTGCATACATATATTTTTTACACATTATAGAGTGCTATGCAGAGTATTATACTTATTACTATATAGTCATCTCTAATGATCTTGCAATAGCACCTTGTTATAGCATTATTTTATTCCATTACACTATTATAGGTTTTCATATATACATATATTTTATATATTTTATCTTATATACACACACAAGATTTTTGTATTGATGTTATATGTGTTTTCCAATATTAAGTACATCACTTCAAAGTTGTATCAAATAACTAAACAGATACTATTATGTACCTTTAAGTTATCTGAACATATAGAAAAGACAGGATATTAATGAATGAAGGGAAGTGATGTCATTAATTATAAAAGTATTTAGGAAGCAGCTTTGAATTGCATGTGTAATGTTTAATGGCCTGATGAAGCCTTCGGGTGAAAGCGCTTGCCGTTTTGTCAAATAAATATTTTATTGCACTATATTGCCTTTGTCGTTTGGTCGATCCTTTGACTCAGGAGGAAATATATATCAACAGAGAAGAACTATCGTTTTATGTGTATTTATGTGAGCAGCTCTGGTTGTGCTCACACCGAGCGACTGGATTTATTGACCTAGACGACAAGGAGGGTTTGTAGGAAAACCTGCTCTGCTTTGACTATTTAACTCTTTGACTCTGATATTTGCCTGTTATTTTGCTTACTAGTAGAAGCGCTTATGTGAACCAAGCTATTCATGTGAATCTAACCATTTAAAACTTAACTGAGGAACGAGTATTTATAGGTAGTTTGCATTATACTACCATTATCGTATACTTTTTGGCGTTGATAACGCTAATGACCTTGGTACACCGTTAACTTCCTAGTACGAGCATTTGTGAGCAGTTTTGGAAACGCTCGCACATTTAAAGTGGTTTACTAATTCAACCAAGGCGTAAGGGTTGACTAGACTGAGGAACAAATGTCTAAAGGAAGTTCTGTTATCCTTTCATTATTGCTTAACGTTTGGTGCTGACATCGTTAACTATTTTGAATTAATTGTTATTCTACTGGTTTAACATGAGCGTTCAAGTGAATGAATTTTGACACGCTCACATATGCAAGGTGATTCACCATTCAGAATTAGGCACAAGAGTTAATAGGAAGGTTAATTCTTCCAATATACATTATTATATATTATACAATTCCTCCTCTAAAACGTGCATGCTGATTGGCCAGCCCAACCAGCGTGTCCGTTGTAAATCCCTCAATATACTAACGGAAAAAGGTCCGGTTGCCCGGACTTTTTCCGTTAGTATAAAACACTGTCTCGCTATGTTAAAAGAGTTTAACATAGCGATACAGGTTTAAAAAAAGCAACGCAGATCTCCGTTGCTTTTTAAAGCTGTCTCGCTATGTTAAACTCCTTTAACATAGTGACACAGTAAAAAGCAACGGAGATCTTGCGATCTCCGTTGCTTTAAATGTCTCGCTATATTAAATGGGTTTAACATAGCGAGACAGCTTTAAAATAAGTAACGGAGATCTCCGTTGTTTATTTTAAAGCTGTCTCGCTATGTTAAACCCATTTAACATAGCGAGACAAAGCAACGGAGATCTTGCGTTCTCCGTTGCTTTTGCCCACAGCTCTGATGTACTGCATAGGCATGCGCAGTACATCAGAACTGCCACGGAATACCAGACAGCTGCGGAAGGGCAGCAAAGAGGCATTATACAATGCCATTATTTAAGAAAAGTAATTATTTATTTTCTTAAATAATGTCATTGTATAATAGCAATAACCAACTTCTGGGTGTGGGTAATGCTGGATTTACCCACGGTTGTCTTTGTTTGGTCCCTCGGGCTTCACCCTCGGGACCAAACCACGCCAACCGTGGGTAAATCCAGCATTACCCACACCCAGGCATGGGTTATTGCTATAGAATTTACCTGCCATTTTGCTACCCTACTATTACATTTTATTTTACCTTAAGCCACACAGGGCTAGCATTCCAAGCAGCCAAAATATTTCTAGTACTATAATTACTATATTCACAACCACACCATTATTAATACCCATGTTAAATAAATTGACTTTATATTAAGCAAACATACACTATTATCCCTGAAATGAGGGAGAATACAATTACATACTGACACAGTAAGACTAAATTGGTGAAGTGCACAAAAGAAAACTATATACTATTTTTTCACCAGGTTAGCAATGCAGTATAAATTACAGAAAATGTCAACACTATAATTTAACTCTAGATAAATAAATACATTTCAGTACAAAAAGAATCATAATACTTGGTGTTAACTAAATCTCAGGAGCAAGAATTATTGATAAGGTGATCGACAAGATTTACAAATCTTAGGGTTCATTAAAGCTGTTTTTTATGTAAGCTCATATCAAAACACCTATAAGTAATTACTCATACAGAGAAAGTATATAGTACAGAATCAGGCACCTGAACTTAAATGAGATTTCCTCTGGAATAAACTTCTATTCTCTTTCAGTGAAGATGGTACAGTGGTTAGACATGGAAATAGTACTCAAAGGGTGCTACACAAGGGATAATTCATATCTATGGCAAAAAATTCTCGCAAGTACAAAAAAAGGTCACTTAAGTAAAATAACTTATACTATACATTCAAGAGTTTTGAAAATATGTGGATTATAGATTCATGAAACATAAAAGGACACCAGGACAAAAAGAAAATAAACTTTTTATGCATCTAACATTCAAATCTAGGGATGAGGTAATATTTATTCAAGAAACACATGTTACAAAAAGATTGGAGAAAAGAAAAATATTAGAAATGGATAAAAACAATACTAGCATCTGGCAAAGAAACAAACAATGAAGGTATAGCAATCATAATTAAAGAATCATTTAAAGAACAGCTCATTAGTAGTGAA
Organism: Protopterus annectens; assembly: GCF_019279795.1. NCBI lineage: Eukaryota > Metazoa > Chordata > Ceratodontiformes > Protopteridae > Protopterus > Protopterus annectens. The sequence continues at coordinate 1,229,562,124 of NC_056729.1, read as the reverse complement.
TCTGACATTAATGGTAGATGGTGCTTTTTTACAATTCAAAATTCTAGCTTTACCAAACCGATACTATTCTTAAATCTCTATAGTCCATACATAAATCAATAGGATTATATATTAGAAATTTACAATATTCTGCTTAAATTTCCAAATCATTAGTTATACTAGGAGGGGATTGGAACCTAGTACTAGATCTGAAAAATGATAGAACAGGGAAAACAAAATTATATAATATCCAAGCTTCATTAGCATTAAAGGATCTAATCTCAGATTTTAACCTCTTCTACCCTCATTGCTTTAGAGATATTACTGTATCTACAAATAACTACACCTACTACTCTCAATGCTGTAAATCATGGTCTAGAATAGATTTTTTTCTTAATATAAGAACCCTTTTTGAAATTGGAGATCAAATATTCTACAGAATCAAGATTCTTTTCAGACCACTCGAGAACTGCAATTAAACTGGTCGAAGTTGGTAAAATCAGACTCAGTGAAGACCAGTTGGCCCTTACACCCAGATTTGCTATAAAAGAAGGATGGACAACATGAAATAAAAACATATTTTAGAGAAACTAAATGAAAACGTATATAAAACCAATATACCTTAGGATATTCAGTGGGCTGCCAGTAAAACCAGAATCAGGGGAGTTCTGATTCAAAAAGCATGTTTCTATAAAAAAATAGCAACAAAACAAAAAGAAACAAAGCTAATAGAGAAAAGCAATGAAATAGAAAAACAAATTCAAAATAAATATAACCTTAGACTTGAATCACTCATGTGCAATTTACAAAAGGAACTAGACCAAATACATTCACAGCAGAACTCACCAGCTGAAATGAATACTCAGAATGGGTAAAAACACCCTCTAAAATACTAGCAAGAATAATAAATGTCACTCAAAAAATCCCATCAATCTCTGAAATATTCTGTTTAGGAAAATATTATAATAATATGTCAAACATAATTGAAATTTTTGTAAGTATTTATACAAAATATATTGGTCTACATGAATTAATATCCACAAAATCAGAATGTGAAAAGTTCTTAAATTACATCATCTTTCCTAAAATCAGTAACACACAAGAAACACTGGAAGGACCCTTTACAACCCAAGAAATCTTAATGGTAATTAATAAATTGAAAAATGGCAAGTCTCCAGGAACAGATGGCTTTATATCTGAATTCTACAAATTATTTGACCAAATATTAGTAAAAATCCTATACCTATATATAAGTATACAATTATATAAGAGAACATGGTATTACTGATTTATACTTAAATAACTCAAAAACAATATTTATCCTAAAAGATAACCCAGATAAGAAAAATCCTCTGAATTATAGACCAATAACTCTTATTAACTTTGATATCAAAATTTATGCAAAACTACTAGCAGAAAGATTGAAAAAGATTTTACCTTATGAAATATCACTGGAACAGTCAGGATTTATGAATAACAGACAATTGTGGGACAATACTCTCACACTAAATGTGGTAATTCAACTTACCAAACAAGAGAAAAATCCTAGGTACTCTCTTGTGCTTGACGCGAACAAAGCTTTTGATACGGTGAACTTAAAATTCCTATTCACGGTATTGTTCTTCTACAACATACCAAAGAAATATGCACAAGTGATTCAGATACTGTATAAAAATTCACATGACTCTCTGTATACATAAAATCAATTCAAAACCCATAAAAATCTTAAATGGGACAGAATAGGGATGTTCCCTATCACCATATCTATTTAATTTGTACATGGAGCCCTTCGTTCTATGTTAAAACAAAAAGCATACCATCACATACCAAAAATAATAAATACTACAATAACATTAACCACTTTTGCAGATGACCTGAACATACACTTTGCGCTTCCTAATACGGATCTAAATAAAATTATCTTAACTATAAACAAATTATCTGAAATATCAAACTATAAGATAAACTCGACTAAATCTCTTATATTCCCAATAAACCCAGTTGGTCATAAAGAAAACTACTTCCCAGAAACAGATATAAAAATAAATTATACTTTAAAATATTTGGGTATAAATTTTGATAACAATTACAAATCATCAGTACAAAATGATTTATTTAAAACATGGACAAACATAGAAAAAGATACCCAAAGATGGTGTAAAATTAATCCACTATTTCTGTTGAAAATAGCAATCATAAAAACAAACATACTTCCTAAATTACTATACTGGTTTAATGTAACAAATATAATAATTCCAAAAATAATTCTTTAAAAACACATTAATGACACTATGAAAATGTCTTTGGTATCCTAAATATACCAGAATTAGCTACCAAAATTAATATATCCTAAAGAGAATGGTGGAATGGGTCTTCATGGCTTTAATTTTATTATGACATTATTTGCTCCAGCATGATTCTGCAAATTTCTGAATCTTATCCCAAAAGAATGGCTTGGTCTCCAGCATGGATTAAAACATGGTATGATCACATCAAAAAACTAAATGTATATCCTAGAGCCCTTCCCTTTATTAAACAAGAACATTTGAAACATATAAAATTACATACCCTGCTTAAAAATAAAATAGTCATATTTCAAAAATTATTAGGATCCATAAACCTAACTAATTCTCTAATTTTGCTCCAGCCAATGCGCCTTAATCCAAACATTAAGATAAACAAGAAAATGATTACTTTAGATAACTACATAAAAATCAGACATTGCAGTCTGTGGGATATAATAAAACATAAAGGGAGACCCATTGAAGAAATTAGTACTCTCAGTAATCTTAACAAGGGTTATACAATAATACTAAGACAAATAAGAGACCTTGCATTCTATTTAGTGAAAAACAGATTTCAAGGAAGATGAAGTAAACTTATTAGACACATTATGGAAACTACTATTGTTAAAGAAAAAATGCTGTCAAATGTATACAAACTGATAATTAATATTAAATATCAATCATCTCTGTTATATTCAAAATATTGGACTAATAAAATCGAAAAACACTCTGAGAAACAAAAGTCCCAAGCTATCAAAAATACTCTCAAACTCAAACCATTCAAAAAACTTATATACACATAATTAATGATTAATAATAATGCTTACCTAACCCCAGGTAAACTAAATAACTATAAACCAGAGATTTCCCCAATGTGCCCATGTTGCACAGCACCAAATGCCGATTTATTACATATTTTCTGGAGTTGGAAATGCTCCTATAAACTGTAATGCTTTCTTAGAGCGAGACTGGAAAAGATGAGATATGAGAAAACAACCTTCTCCTGGGAATTTGCAGAACTTAATATCAATTCAACACCACTGCCCAGACAGAAATTATATATTTTAATTACAATGTTTGCTCTAGTCAAGCTATATATTACACAGAACTGGATTGACCACACACAAATGTCATGGATTGGCTTTAAAAACATGGCAATTAAATATATAACTTCCCATAAGTTAATCACAACTAATCAAAGTAAGAAACTTTATTATCTATAATACTGGAGTCTCCTTCTTGACCATATCTTAAAAGATTAAGTTATCATGAGATATTACTCTATACTGATAGAATAAAACACATACCACATTTGCATAACATAGATATGTGTATGACTGGTTTCATTAGGTTAGGATTATATAACCTATAGATATTAAAATAGCATATGTTATAACTAGATTTTTCGTAGCACTATATGTATATAGTATATACAGTTGTCTTTGTTTTCTTTTTCCTTTTTTATAGTTATTGCTTTAAGAACTGTTTTACCTGTACAACCTCTGGTGTCATACTTTACATTTTATATACTTAGCAAATTTTATCATGTGATATGCAATTGTGAAATATTTGAACATATTTGCTGCATTTTGGGCATGATAGTTAAAATAAATAAAAATTATATTTGAACAAAAAAAACTAAGCTCATCCCAAAAAAAATCAATGTAATCCATTTATGAATTACTGAAGCATAGCATGGATGCATCAAATAGAAAAGACTGCCTTATTTTGTCAACTTATATGCCCAAATGTCTTGTTGCTTCCTCACTCTAAAGGAAAGAAGGAAACCTTGTGAGTGGCAAAATAGATTGGACTGCACTGCTTTCTGCCAGTTAGAAAATCACCACTGGATAACTGGATGCAAGAAGAGATCTCACTTGACAAAAGCTTTCTTCTTATTAGGTATTCCTCGTAGTGGAAATACAAAATGAGTTTGTTCTTCAAATACTTTGTCACATGCTGTTGAATCATTGTCCCAGTACATGCAACTCATGGAGTTCAAGATCAAACTATGGCCCACTTGGTACAAAAAATTATGACATACAAGATGTGAGATAACAATATCAAGAACACCAGTTGTGGGCATGTTATAAGCACTGATCTGCTGTAGGAGCTGGTCCGTCAAATGGATCAAGAATCCCCAGCTGAAATTGCACCAGTTACTTAGACAGCCAAACTCAATTTCAGGTGGTTGTATTAGTGGTAGGCCAATGTTAAAGGGAATTAGATGATAAGAAACAAAACTTGTTTTAGAACCTGGTATTTAGTGACAAGGCCCATTTGGAAGACTAAGTCCAAAGAGTGCCTTTGTATGTTGGTAGCTGTGGCAGCCACTTTAGTGAAACTGGAATTCTTCAAACGATTATTTATCATTGATATAGGCATTAAACTCACCCAAACTCAGCTATCTTCACTGTTCAAATACTAGGTTAATGAGTATTAGAGAACTCTTACAGGAAAACATTATACAAATCTGAGTGGAAGGTAGAACAGGAAAAATCTGCAATGCAATCCAGTACTATTTGCAAATTTAAAGGTAGTGGAACTGCCAGCTTTTACTGGGTCACTTCATACAAAGAATAAAAACAATTGGTAAACTCATGGAGAAGAAGGAGATAACTGGGAATGTATGTTTTGGTAGTGTAATGAGTTGGCAGATTTAAAAAATTCCTTACAAAGTACTCTATTACAAATATTGGGGGAGCAAATGCTCTAAGTAAGGAAATGATTCTTTTAAGCGATGCAGAATCTGAATTGCCTAGACATAGTAAGGCTTTATTAAGAATAATTCTGCTGGATACCAAAAAGCAGTTACCAGAAAATGGGAATCAAAGTATACACCAGTTGTATCTGAAGTACTGAATATTATAAAAGGGAAAAAAGAATAGAAGAGGGATCTTTAGAAAAGCGTAGGAGCAAATTACATAGAAGTAAATGGAAATTGTGGGAAGAATATATGCATAATAATGTTCAGGAGGAGGAAGAGTGAGGTTTAAGGGAAGGAATGAATTCAGTAATATTTTAATAGGTTCATAGGTTCATAAGTGTGTACTAGGCTCATGGCCCTGGAGCCTTTACAAGCCTAGCCCATAGGATTACCCTGGAATCGTGCCACCCGACCTTAGTTCCTAGTGCCAATGTCGAGTAGAGCCACTGGAGTGATCCCCGGGGTGAATTTTCTATTTCCCATCCACTCATCAAGATTGCTCTTGAAGAGGGCCAGTGAGGTGCTTTGCTTGATATGTATGGGAAGTGTATTCCATAGCATGGGCAGTCTCTGGGTTATGAACCTGTCCCTCCAGCATGTTCCGTTGATTGGCGTAATGAGGTTGAGGTCTCTGGAGTGTGTGGTGTGGAGAAATTGGGATTTCTTTAGATGTAGCATTTCTAACAGAGCAGGTCAGACATGGCTTTGTAAGTCAAGCAGAGATCATCTCTAAGTAGGCGATATGAGACAGGGAATAGTTGGAGTTTTTTTTAATCTGTCTATATAGGACAAGTGTTTAAGGCCTACGATCCTCTTTGTGAAGTACCTTTGCGGCCTCTCCAGTTGTTGCAGGTGTCTAGTGAGGTACATGCCAAGTGGGGCATTGCACTTAATGTTTGGCCTAATAAGGGAAGAGTACAGGGAGACAATGACCTCTTTCTTCCTGGATGCAAAACCCTTAGTAATGAGATGTGCCACATAGAAGGACATTCTGAGCACAGTGGAAATGTGGTGGTCTATAAACAGGTTGCTGTCAACCTGTGTTTCCAGATCTCTTATAATGCCGTCTGTGTTCAGTGGACTACCATCGATGTGGTAATTCAAGGGAATCGGGATTTTCCCAAGGGGGGTGAAGACACATTTTTTGGCATTGAGCTTAAGGCCATGGTTCTGACACCAGTCGCTGGTCTCATTGAGGCCTTTCTATAAGATGTCAACATCACTTGGGGAGTTAATAATAGTTCCCAACTTGCAATCGTCTGCAGATTTTGTCAGCCAGAGTCCCTTCATGTTGGCCTGAACTTCAGAGAAGTAGATACCAAACAGGAGAGGACCCAGGACTGAACCCTGTGGGACTCCACTCATGACTGGTCAGCAGTCTGACTTGGAGTCAGCTACTTTCACACTGTGGGTTCTAGCTGTGAGCCAGTTTGCAACCCACCTAGTGATATAGGGGTTGATGTACAGTTTAGTGAGTTTTTCTATTCCTCAGTGGGGAATGGTATCAAAGGCCTTGGCCAGGTCAAGATAGGCTGTATGAACCATCTTGCCTTCATCCACAGCTCTGGTGACTGACTCAAAGAAGTCGACCACATTGAGCAGGCATGATCTACCCTTCACAGAACCAAACTGTGTAGGATCCAGAGTTTGGAGATTCCCTATATCCTTGCTTATTAGGTCCATGATGATGTGTTCCATAGCCTTGCATATCAGACTCGTCAGGCTAATGGGGCGATAGTTCCCAGGGTCTGTAGTCGCTCCTCCTTTGTGGAGATGGATGACTGTAGCAGTGCGCCATTTGACAGGGACAAAGCCTGAGGTGAGGATGCAATTGAACAGGGCACACAGGTGAGGTGCCAGTTCACTCTGTAGTTCATGTAGAACACAGCCAGGGATATTGTCAGGTCCTATAGAAGCTGTATTCTTGGCCTTGGACAGTACTGTTTTAACCTGCACAGCAGTAATATTGGGTTCCTGGCAATCTACTGGTATTGTGATTGGCCCTTTGGGGGGGAAGAGACCGGTACAATTTGCACTGAATCTGTTAGCCAGTATATTGACAATATCTGTTGGCTCAGTATAAGAGGTACCATTGTGCAGTAGCACAGCGCAAATCTGGGTATTGCCATGGAGATTCTTTACATAACTGTAGAAGGCCTTGTGGTTGTCTTTACTATCTGTGCAATTTTGTTTTCATAGCTACCTTTAGAGGATTTGATGAGGGATCTCAACCTTTTGTTGAGGCTGATAAGGGAGTTTTTCCAGTCTTCGGACTTCACTTTATTCTGCATCAGGTTTCTCCTTCTGTTGTAGAGTTTGTTTATGGCAGGGGACCACTAGATTGGCTTCCTTTTTTTTTTTGAGGAGAGCATCTTGTTTCTGTTGGGTATGGCGAGATCCATGCATTTGTGTACATGTTCATACAGTGCATTGGTGTATAATGTTAGATAACAGTAGCAAGGAAAATATATGTGATGTATATTGCTTTGTTTTCTTTTCTATTAATGCATGTTTGCCTATGTCTTAAGTGATAATTTAATAAAGGTGTTTTAAAAAAACAATTGACTAAACCCCTGTGAATGCTAGCATATCTAGGCTTCTAAATAACATGGAGACCTGAAGATATTGATGAAGCTAAATGCAGTTCAGAATTTAATCATGTGTCTGTGATAAATGCTAGGTCAAACAGAAACAAATTGGACACTACGCCTGGCTTGTTTTGGTTTGACCTGGAGTTTAGCATGAGTTTTGGCAGAGACCCAGAGTAATAAGCCTGACTTTATGGTCAGAAATGCTAACCCAACTCCTGAAATACTGCGATCAGACAAGGAGGATCCAAGTCACAGTCTAATGTTTTGCTTTTGGGTTAATTGTGACAAAAAACATCTATATCAGGGCATACAAAAAAGAGACATCTTCTGCCTCTGCCCTATGATTCTTGCCAATAGAAATATGTTGATACTTTAAAAGAATCTATGACCAAGAGGGCAACCAAAAGATCCCTAAAATATGAACGTTTTGTAACACTCATCAGATAACTAACAAAGTAGGTACAATAAAAGGTGTACCAAAGGTGAAAGACAACTTTAAAAACTTGAGACTGAGTAATCAAAAATGTGTAAAACAGAGCAAAACCAATAATCAGTTCAGCTACCAAGAAATTATACTGGTAAGATCAAATGAAAACATCAGCAAATAAAAGTATAAAATATGAGCTAAGAAAACAAAAAGGTGATGGATGCTAATTGATGAAACTAACAGTCAAAAATCTTAGGTGTCTCTAGGAATTAAAAAATATTATAGCAGAAGCAAATAAAATATGGAATATGAGCCTGAAAGGAAAGAATTAACCAGTCCCCAAATACTGGCATTATTTGTATAGTCAGAATTATTGAATAAAATAAATCTAGTAGAGTTATCACTTTTAGATTGTAACTTCTAGTAACACATACTTTTTTCCTCAAATACCATTATCAACTTCCATGTCAGAGCTATGAGTTTAAACTGTGGGGAAAAGGGGAGGCCTTTTTACTGGCATTTTTCTTTGCCTTTTTACTAAACAAACAGATAACCAGTCAGAAAATCATTGTCACATCTCTTAAATTTTTAAGCTTAATATCTTTGTATTTTCACCCTTCCCCTTCCCATTCATGTCTGAAATATACTTATATTTATAAAAAACATCTTATATCCACATACTTGGTTATATCTAGTTTTAACTTAATTATTCCATTTTTAGTCTTTTCTTCAGCTGCAAAGTTTTCCAATCTTAACTGCATGTATTGATAATTAGTTTTTGACATGATCCTTCAGCATTGTAGTTTACTTCAGGATCCTAAAACAATCAAGGCCTCATTTCAGTGATAGATTATCAATAATGGCTTGCATCTAACAATAGTCTTTCATCTAGTAAATCAATTTCCTTTTTCATGAGATAAAATTTTGTTCCATGAACTACCACATAGGCAGCCATCTACTTAACACCGAATGTGTGATAAGAGACCTTGGGACCCAGGTGGACAGTAGTCTTTCCTTTGATAGTCACATCGCCACAATAGTCAGGAAGTCCTTCTACATGGCACACCTCATCATAAAAGGCTTCTCATCCAGGAAAAAAGAGGTCATTGTTCCCCTCCATTCGACACTCATTAGACCCATTATAGATCACAACACCCCTTTTGGAACAGGCTACCCATCTATGTCAAGCAAAGTTCTTCATTAGCACTCTTCAAGAAAAATCTTGATGAGTGGATGGGAAATAGAAAATACACCCCGGGGATCACTTCTATGTCTCTGCTCAACAGTGGCACAGGAAAATAACTTTCTTGGGTGGTGTAAGCCAGGGCACCTTGTTGGCTAGGCCTTTGGGCCGATAGCCTAATACCTACCTATGAACCTACCTGTGAACCTATGTTTGAGTCATTGTCACTTACAATAGTTGTAGTTCATAGGCTCATAGGTAGTTACTAGGCTATTGGCCCTAGGGCCTATACAAGCCTAGCCAAAAAGTTACCCTGGCTTTCACCACCCAAGAAAATTATTTTCCTGTGCCCCTGTCAAGCAGAACCACAGAAGTGATCCCCGGGGTGAATTTCCTATTACCCATCCAATCATCAAGATTTTTCTTGAAGAGTGCTAATGAGGAACTCTGTTTGACATTGATAGGTAGTGTGTTCCAGAGTATGGGAAGTCTCTGGGACAGGAATCTATCCCTCCAGCATGTTCTGTTTATTGTGGTGACAAGGTTTAGGTCCCTAGAGCGTGTAGCTTGGTGGGATTGGGATTTCTTTAAGTGGAGCATGTCCAACAGCTCTGGATTTGACATAGCTTTGTATGTTAGGCAGAGATCGCCTCTGAGTAGGCAATATGCGATGTAAAGCTGGAGTTTTTTGAGACGGTCTGCGTAAGGCATCTGTTTGAGGCAGTAATCCTCTTTGTGAGGTATTTTTGCAGCCTTTCCAGTTGTTGTAGATGTCTTGTGAGGTGCATACCAAAAGGGACTTTGTACTCTATAATGGGTCTAATGCGTGATGAGTAGAGGGGAACAATGACCTCTTTTTTTCTGGATGAGAAACCTTTTGTGATGAGGTGTGCCACTTAGAAGGATTTCCTGACCACTGTGGCGATGTGATTATCAAAGGAGAGACTACTGTCCACCTGTGTCCCAAGGTCTCTTATCACACTTTCGGTGTTAAGTAGACTGCTGCCTATGTGTGGTAGTTCATGGGTACAGAGTTTTTACCAAAGGGGATGACAATGCACTTTTTGGCATTGAGCTTGAGACCATGGGTTTGATACCAGGCATCTGTCTCAGTGAGGCCCTTTTGTAGGATGTCCACATCATTAGGAGTTTTGATTATGGCTCCTAGTTTGCAGTCATCTGTGAATTTAGTTAGCCAAAGACCTTCTGTATTAGCCTGTACTTCAGAGAAGTAGATACCAAACAGGAGAGGACCCAGGACTGAACCCTGTGGTACTCCACTTGTCACTGGTCTGAAGTCTGATTTGGAGTCTGCTACTCTCACAGTGTGGGTTCTGTCAGCAAGCCAGTTAGTGCTGTCAAAAGGAAAAAAAATCTGCTGCAGCATCCAGCAACAGTTTTTTATAAAACTTCTACTGATTGTTCACCGGATTAAATAAAAAAATGGATATATTTTGTCTATTCTGAATGGATCTACATACTATATAACTGGCTGAATGTAAACTCCCTGATCCTGTCTTGCCAAGCCTACGAGTTCCAAAAAGTGTTTTGCATTTATCAGCTCTGGTGTGAGATTGTAGCCGTGTGAGACGTTTTTACCTTTACAGGGAGCTCTCCTTTGTATTGTCATGGACTTAGTATATTTAGGAGGAATGTGGAAGCAAAGCCCCCTTCCACACAGGGTCAATAAACATTTGCAAGTAAGATCACGTGTATTTTTTTTTTTGAGGTTGACTTGACTGATTTACTGTCAGCAGGATCTGATTTGGGTTCTCCTAGTAAATCCCCTACAAAATGAAGAATCAGAGGTCCTGCCCAGGATTCAGAAAACACTATTGAACAACTACAAATAATTAAAATGCACAGATAAAAGTGTAACATTTAACAAAACAGATGTAGACAGAATGTTTTAATGAACCATAATTCAGTTGGCTGATGATATTAAAATAGCTAATAACAGCATTAATTAACTTTATCATTATCTATACCTCTTATAATATCTTATGGAAATACTTTTAATCAGTCCCATCCTCCAGTAGTATCCAGTGACAGCTGTCATTCAGCTTGTCACTGCAGCAGTTTATCGATGACATTATCTCCCAGTTCATTATTATGTATGGCCTGTGAAATATGAAGCCTAAAATTAACTTGGTGATCTGCCTGCACAGTATGTTTGGTTAAGCATCATTAATATTTTTATTGTCAATATAATGAACATTTTCTAACATCCTGGCTTACAATATTAAACAGTTGTCACTAGGCACATAAGCAATATGCTTACTTCGGCAGTCATCATACATCCAATGTTTATAAATCTTTATAAATTTGTGATTCTCTGGTGCAGGGACCCCATTCGTGTGAAGCAGAGTTCCTCCCTAATCCAATTCAAAGGTAACTTGGACAACTGGATGGGGAACAAGAAATTCATCCCTGGTTTGGGAAGTATGTCTCCAATGGACACAGACAGCCTGTAAATGGTTCATCTACCAGGCCCCTGCTTACACTTATCAAGGATACCAGAACTTGCCAGAGATTTGGGATGCAGGCTAGGTTTAAAAAGGCCCTTGTGGTCATTAGCCTAATATACAGATATGAACCTTTCCATTTTCTGAATATCAAAAACTGTCATTTTTTAAACAAACTTGTAGTTGCTTCATATAAAACATCCTACAATAATTCTTTGACATGAAAACCATTGTCTGTCAACTCATTTATTAAGATTTTCTTTTAAGTTAGCCCATCTTATAAAGACATCTAAGTTGACTCACTGCATATTTAGCCAGCTTTTCATTTCACTGTAAGATGTCCCAGCTATGTTTAATGACATCATCAGTCGGCAGATACACAGGTCTCTGAGTTTTTCTGCTGTATGTATAGATCCACCCAGCAGTATGGCACCTTTTTTGCATTTCAGCCTCCCAACAAGCAGCTGTCAGTACTTAGTTTACATTACCTGTGTTTCACTGCATGGCAATGTGGCAGATTCAGTGAGCATTCTGAAATACCTGTTTATACTGTGGGTATGATAAGAGATGAGAGTCCCAATGTTACTTCAAAGCCAGATCTGAACCTTTGCTTTGATCAGTATTTTTTCCCTGCCTGCAGGGTCTGGTTGCTTTATAACTGCATGAATGCGGCATATTGGGAGTACCAGACCTTACTGAATCACAACTGGCTAAACACAACTTGAGGAAGCATAACATCCTGAAAGTGAATCACAGGAAAATTACATAAAAAAATCAGAAATTTTGAAAAGGGTTTGGTCTTGAACCCCCCCCCCTCCAAATTGGGAGGATGTACCCCAAACAAGTGCCATTGGGAGGAGTTACCCCATATAAGTACCTACTTATACATGACTGCTAAACAAATATACTTCCCAGGTAGAGGAAATATTAATGCTCACAGCAAATTTCAGCAAAGCTGAATATTTCCTTTACTCTGAGGTAACATTTTCCTCTTAGAATATTTTTAAGTAAGGAACATTATGTATGCTGGATGTGGGACACTTTTCACATTGTAAAAATTCTGATATTTTTAATGTAGTTTATTGCATTTATACACATCAGTCCATTTTCAGGATATTGTTGTGGTTAAGTTGCACTCAAGCACTTGTGATTCAACCAGGTTTTCTGCAATGTACCTAGTTAAGGATATTTATGCAAAAAAAGACATAAAGCACAAAAACATGCAAATGTAGTTTCTCCTACAATGTTTTGTAATGTAATGCATTCTGTAGTGAATTAAGATTTTTTTAGACTTTGTGGAAGTCATTCAGAATTCACTTAATGTATTTTGTATGTGGGGCAACTGCCTTGACTGTGCAGATTTTAGCAGTATAACATCTGTGAATGACCATCTTTTTACCTTTTTTACCTGCCCTCTAATAAATGTATGTGTTCATGGAACAACTGGTTGGCTGTATAACAGGCAGGAGTTTAATGAGAATATGACATTTTTTTTTTATCTAGGGAGAGTACAGAAGGGTGAAACCGTGCTGATCCATGCAGGAGCAAGTGGTGTTGGTACAGCGGCTATTCAGCTGGCTCGCTTGGCAGGAGCTGTTCCTATAGTAACAGCAGGAACCCCAGAGAAACTGCAAATGGCATCAAAACTTGGAGCAGCTGCTGGATTCAACTACAAAGAAGAAGATTTTTCTAGACACGTCATAGATTTTACAGGAGGTAGCTGGAAAAATGCATGCACCTTAATAGTTTGCCTCAGTGTTTTCCTAGTTTAAAATTGACATGCATGCATACTGTTTACATGCTTTTCAGATTATAGTACAGTAGATGAATATTGTCAGACCAATGTACATATATTCCAGAGTACATCAGTTTATTGTAGCAAACACTATATGAAGCAAAATACTTGTCAGATGTTTTTATCTTCAAAGAAAATTATGATATTTAAAGGCATGCAATAAAATGTAACCAGTGATTTTGTAAGTGTGTACATGAAATAATGGCATAATTAAGAACCCACCTATCTTGACCCATTTAAGCAGTACTTAAACTTCTTGCTACTTCAAACTGGAGCAGAAGAAAATTTAAGCCATGTGGTTGAACCCTGTTCAATGAGGATGGGTGTGACTAATTGCTTCTGTTGGTGAGCCTGCCATTTTGCTATGCTATGATTTAGCAAAGGCACGATCTTAACCCATTTAGTCAGACTTGATTTTTTAACTTGACAGATGGTATTTATTATGAAGTTTTGTCAACAACATTATCAGGAAAATGTATTAATTTACCAACATTTCCTACTTATTTTATGGGTTAAGCAGAGGCTGAATGTTCTTTCTCAATAGTATATGAACTGCTCTGGCAGAAAAAGAAATTCTAGCAGTATTAGGGGATTTACATCTGTCTTTTACTTGTTGGAATAATTTATGTACAATGAAGATAATTGCTGTTAAGAGGCACTCTGCCCAGAATGCTTTGATCCACTAATCTTAATGAAAATTATACTTTCAGAAAGTATATTAATCTCCTATTCTCGGATTCTCCACTGGTTACCCTAAATGATTCTTAATGGTTTCCAATTAATTTCAGTCATATATTCACAGACAGAGCAATGTGCTATCACCCCCACACTTAGGTTATTTAAGACAGAAAAGGTGTATCACCTATTAATTAAGGTCAAGTTGGAGGACTCCCCTGAGGAGGACCATTTCCATCCTCATGTTCATTTCTTTAGCAGATGATAATCATTTTAATTCTAGATGCTTATCCTATTAATGGTTCATTTATTGAGATGGTTATCTTATAAATGTGAAGGATGGTCCTTCACACAGCTGACCTACACATTCTATAGAGAGCTAGGCATATCTCCATACTTGGGCAACTGGAGAACATTCTTAATAGGATAGTATTCTTAACTCACAAATTTCTTAGAACAACATAGTCTGCTGTTTGGGTGGCAGGTTTAATTATGTGTCTCTTACAATCAACAATCTAATGTGTAATCAATTTATTTGTTTTTGTGTTTAAAGACTGAGATTGTGGAATTTCATAGAATTCACTTTTCTTCAAGGTACAATGACTTTGGAGTTAACAGTTTAAAGAAGAAACAGTGAGTTTTGATTGCCGTTCTTTTATTGCAGTTTCTATGTATATCTATATATATATATATATATATATATATATATATATATATATATATATATATATATATATCTATAGTGGTCACAGTTCTCAGTACTGATCATTTATGTATCAAACTTCAGTCATGCAGCCTTTTGGTCTTCCACCTGGTTCAACACATATACACACAATCATTATCAGAGTCTTCCGCCTTATTTTCTTATTGGTATAGCTAATCATAGGATCATAGGAGGTTACTAGGCTAATGGCCCTGGGACCCTTAGAAGCCTATTAAACTTAAACCGTTGTTCCCAAGAGTGTGCATTTAAAGCAGACATTAAAATCAGCCCCTATAACCCCTGTCCAAGAGGGACACAGGTGGAACCCTCGGGGGAGAATTTGTGGTTACCCATCCAGTCTTCCAAATTGCATTTAAATAGATTCAATGAGGGGCTCTGTTTAACATGAATTGGAAGCCTGTTCCAAAGGTGAGGCAATGTCTGGAGACAAATCTATCCCTCCCTGTGACTGGAAACTGGTCCAGAGCTTGTAATCCATAACTGCTTTAGGCACCTTGAACCTTGCAGGTATTAGTATCCCTAAGTTAAAGGGGTATTACAGCCAAAGAAGGTTGTGTTATTTTAATATTTTTCTTCAAATTGTGTCAAAACAATAAAAGCTTGCATTAAACTGTGCATAATGAGAAATGAGTAGGATGACTGTAATGAGTCGAAGAATCACACTGAGTAGCATTGCTTCCCTGCCTTTAAAATTCTAACACATCTCTGCATTGAAGAATAAATCAATATTGTCAGTATACGGGAAAGCCTAAGCCATGTGAGATGACTCTCAAGAAGTGCACCGTCATAACTTCATTAAATCTGATCTGCATCACTTGACTAAATCCATTTTGGAAAACGTTTATTTCCACCAAATATACTATGAGGTCATTAATTATGCTGGGACCCTGGTATCATTAATGCTATTGTAGACCTTGTGGCTCTATTAATTTTGCTGTAGGCTCGTTGACTCTGCTAATTCTGTTAGGGCCCCATTTGTCTATACACTGCAAGAGCAGTTTATATTTCATACCACACTGGATCTGCCTGTAGTGTGAAATAATTACATAGTTTCATAGTTTGATAAATTTTAATCATGATACTCATTGCATGATATTTAAATAAAATAATTTGATGCAACTACTCAACCAGTTCTCCACTGATGTAACAACATCAATAGCTTATGCCCCATACAAAGCTAGCACTGCAGGGGGCACCATCCTCATTTCTTTTCCCTGCTTTGAAAGTTTGGGTTGCTTGCCCACGGTTTCCATATGCAATTAGATAGCCAGTTATTTTAGACTATTTCCAGTTAATTAGCATCTTAAAGTGACTTTCCCTGGGATTCCTAAAGGTTACCACTAAATGTACACTTTCTGTATTCAAGAACATCCCTACCACATTGTTTGTGCTTTCAAAAGGATAAACTAAGTGTACACTTAGTGTTAACCTTTATGAATCCCAGGGTTTGTTTTGTGCAGAAAAAAATATAATTGTACATCATTTAAAAATAGATTTTATTAGAAATGAGATAGATAGATAATGTTTGTGTTACACAAACCTATCAACCTCTTAGAGCAAGAAATATGGACAAAGCCATACATAATGGGGGAACAAAAGCCCCAAAATAGGGACAATTTTTAAATATTGCTCTTACAAACTTAAAAGGTTGATAGGACAACAGGTTTTGCTTTAACATACATTTTCTGAAGGGTATAAAGTCTGAAACTCAAATGTCTGCTACGATTTTCTGACTTAAAAAAACACAGTTTTATGAGAAATATACCAAATATATGGGGCAAAAATCTGAACATTCTGCAAAAGTCTATACAGTTGAGAGGTAGACAAACTGCACATAAAGCTTACAGTCCAAATGTCTTTTTGTGATTGAACTCTTTTCCTGACAGTGATGTTTGTGAATACTAAGAAATTTAATAAATCTTCAAAAAATAAATATATACAATGGCTGAAAACTTTAAATGCATTGTTGCTATAGAAAAAAAAAACTAAGTCTAAGGGGAAAATCTGTAAAAGAAACAAACCCGAGGAGAAGTCAGATTGTATATGTTCATGAGTGGCAAGCAGGCTAAAGAAATACAAAAAAAAAATTACAGCAAAGAAGTGGAAAAGGAGAGAGAGAGATAAGGACTCCATTCACAACTGATTAAAATGGAAGCGACATTCACAGGTGGGGAAGGAATCTTGGCTAGACTCAATTTAGAGAAAGAAAGAAAAATGAAGTTATTATCACTGTTAATGCAGCCCAAGGGACCTACGCAACAAATTAAAAAAATATCTGTATCTATAGATATATCTGTATGTGTTTATGTATGTGTACCAGGGGACCTACACAACAAATTAAAAAATATCTGTATATATAGTTATATCTGTATGTGTGTATGTATGTGCATGAATGTGTAAATTATAGGGTGTTTTATTTAAATAACCCCAAACAGCATTGCTTAAAGAAAAAAGAAATGCAGAATAAAAGACTAATCTGATTTACCACTAAATCAGTTACCATTAAAGTGGTTGGTGCATAACGAATGCAATGTGATAAGAAAGGCCTTTTTTGATACATAAACTATTGCAAGTATCAATAATAGTGCAGTTACCAATGCTGGATCAATGCCATTTTGCAGAATACTTCCAAATGGTGAAGGGAAAAGCCCAGGCCCAAGCCTAGTACCCATCAGTGATGCTGGTCCAGAGCATCCCAAACCAAATAAGTCTTCTCAGATGAAGCTAACCCACATGACATATGCAGATCTCCTATATTATCTTCAGCAGCAGCAACAATATCATCTAACTAGAAAAAAATAGAAAAAGGGTATTTTTCTCCCCTCATATTTTCCTCAGAGAAGGAAGAACTGTATATGAAATACTGAATCCCATTAGGAAGACACACTAATTGTAATGACTAACATTCCCTTTTATAGTCCCTTAAGAGGATATTACTGATGCCAGGGAATCTTCTTGGGCTAGGCTTATATAGGCTCCAGGGCCGTTAGCCTAGTACACACCTATGAACCTATGAAAAATAATAAAACCAATAAAGAAATATTACAGCTTGGGATTGAGGAAGTATCTTCTTCAGGGAAGGTCTAAATTGTAATATTTGTTTTTACCCACCTTGTGTTTTCTTCTTTGCCCAGACAGATTTTCCATCAGCTGTCCTATTCTCCTCTGTGAGGAGAAATGCTGGTCTCATGTCTTCCTTTCAATGTACCTATGTAAGTGCAGAAGACACACACACACACACACACACACACACACACACACACACACACACACACACACACACACACACACACACACACACACACGCACAGATCAAACACTAACATACTGTTTCTTCAGTTCTTCTCACCTTCAGTTGAATTTGATTATGATATGGTGCTTATAGCCTTCAAGAAGGTTAAAGCAATTATGTTATGGGACTTGAGGATATTTCTGGAATGTTTATTTAATTATTGAAAGATTCACTTTTGAATTACTTACAATGTTGTTTAACAACCTTCTAGAACAAAGTTTTGTTCCTACCTCGTGGAACTTAGCTAATTTTATCCCGCTTCAAAAGGGTGGGTATTAAACAAACTGGTATATTACTGACTAGTTAGTCTGATGTCTATTTTTTTGAAAATGCTTTGAAAGGTGCATTCTTCTAAGTCTTGAAAGAGTTTTATGAAGCGCATGTGGGCACTATTTAGTCTGTCTGACTTTGTGAACCTGTAAACAAGGCCCTTGATGTAGGTATAAGTGTTGCTGTCGTTTATTAAGATCTCACAATGGCATTTGATAGTCCCCTTCCCAGTGTCATCATTACTAAAGGGTAAGCAGATTCAATAGATTAAGACATGGCTGATAAAAAAGAGCAAAGAGGTCATGCTTTAGATCAACACTCAGATTGCTGAACTGTTTTATCAGGAGTTTCACCGAGTTCTGTCTTGGATCCCATCTTACTTAACTTAGTTTTTCACATTTTCAAACAATCAGGAAACACTGGTTGTCAAAATATGCAGATGACACTAAAATTGGAACTTTCATCTCTAAGCAAGATAATATTTTGTCCCTTAAGAGTTATCTTAATGAAGTCAGTTTGGTCTAAAGCTCATGAACTTTACTTTAATACAACTAAATGCAAAATTACACCTTTTGAGGCCACATGTATACTGAATTATGTGCTGTTGGCTATAGTTAATATTTTCATGGACCAGGGTGCTATTGTTCATAAGAACGAGGATTTTAAATATAAAGCAGAATCTGTAAAAAATAGGGATTACAAGTCACTAGCATGATTTATATTACATCTAAGTAATCTAAAATCTTGACTAAGATGTATCTAACTGATATTAGACCAATAGTAAAAAAAAAAAAAAAAAAACTCCCTTTTTGCATACACAAATGACAACTGTGTTAGAAAGTGCTCAGAAGAAATTTATCAAATGCATTACCGTTTGCAGTAATATGACATATCAGAAACGTTTACAGTTACTTTTTCTCTATTCAGTAACCTACAGACATTTAACAGGCAGACTTTGCTTTACCTTCAAGACACTTCAAGGGTGTTACTGAAGTTAGAGCTACAGGTTAATAGCTTCCATCAGAGAAACAAGATGTTCTTTGTGTTTCACTGTTGCAGTCATCCCTGCCAGGGTAGCCCTCGGCCGGCCCCAATACCAGAGACTTAGTATTTCTGCATCAGTTGCTGTCGCTTGAGGACTGACATCAAGTTGTCAGTGGTATAAAGTAAGGCAGCCGATGCCATTACATCAGTCTTTCTTGACGTGGAGCCCAAAGCAGAAGTAGTTTGCATGAGTGCCGGTCGGCCGCTACCTAAGTTTTCATTTCCGAATTGAAGTCGAAGTCTTCTAAAGCTAAGTACCCCATTGAAGATTCTTTTTTTCTTGCACAGGCCCCGGTGGGTTAATGGATAAGGCACTGCCTCCTAATCCAGGGATTGTGGGTTCGAGTCCCATCTGGGGTGATATAATCTTCCTCTTTGCCTCCCACACCAACCATCAGCTCAGCAAATTCTGCACCAGGGAGCATCACTGCATGGCTTGGAAAGGGGATGCTCTGTCCTTCCCCTGGGTCAACCTCTCAGTCTATGCCTTTCCTTCCCTGCCTCTCATCCCCAGGGTATTACTCAAAATAAGGGAGGAAAAAACAAGGACCATTCTTATAGCTCCAGACTGGCCATGACAGCACTGCTACTCCTTGTTTCGCAGCCTGTCCCCCCTGCCTCCATGGCATCCTCCTCAGATTCCAAGCCTCCTAACCCAGAGGGAAGAGGAATTCATGCATCGCCAATTGCAAACACTCAATTTGGCAGCTTGGCTTATTCCCTAACCCCAAACCAATCTGCCATCCTCAGTAAACAGGTTCTGGATGTTATCTGTGAGGCCAGACACCCTAGCACCAGGACGTCTTATGCAGATAAATGGAAAAGGTTCTGCACCTGGATCCAGGCTAAGGGGGCCACTATGGCACAGCCCTCCATCCCTCTCATCCTGGAATACTTAGTTGACCTACTACACAGTGGTCTCTCTTTCTCCTCTATAAAAATTCATGCCTCTGCTATTTCTGCTCATTTTCCCACTAAGCAGCCTGTTTTCTCACACCCTATGATCAAACAGTTCTTCAGAAGGGCTAGCAACATGAGGCCCCCCCAGAAGGGCACCAACACCAGCTTGGGGACCTTAACTTTGTCTTGGAAAAGCTCACCCTGCCTCTTTTCATACCAGCTTCTTCTGCAGAGCTAAAATTTCTCTCCTGGAAGACAGCCTTCCTTCTGGCCATCACTTCAGCCATAAGAGTCTCTGAGCTGCAAGTACTCATGGCTGTGGAACCCTTCATCATCTTCCATGCAGACCAGGTATCCCTCAGAACTAACCCATCCTTCATGCCCAAGGTGGTGTCCAGTGTGGCTCTCAACCAATCCATTCATTTGCCCACCTTCTTTCCTAATCACAAGAACAAGGGGGAAAGGATTCTTCACCATCTAGATGTGCACAGACAGCTCAGATACTACTAAATCCTTCAGAAAGTCTGAACAATTGCTGGTTAGCTTTGCTACAGGGGCAGAAGGCAAAGCCATCTCAGAGCAAACCATTTCCAAATGGATAGCACACTGCATCCATTTCTGTGGGTCTAATATCAGATGATCGAAAGCTTACAAGTCGGAAGCTCACAACTTTGAACTGCAAACCTCGAAAGCTGACAACATCGAACATGCAAAAAATACTAACTACCCCAAAAAAAATGCTATATGCAGGGGCAAGCACCCCTGTACCCCCCACACCCCCGCTACTTAAATATACCAACTCCTAGATTGCAGTATAGTGCAGTAAAGGGAAATCTTCCCTTCCCGAACTCTATGGCGATCTCCGTTCTGCAGTTTGATGTTATCAGCTTTCGGGGTTTGAAGTTTGAAGTTGTGAGCTTCGGACTTATCAGCCTTTGATCATCATCTTCTTTCGGCTGTTCCCATTAGGGGTCACCACAGCAGATCATCTGTTTCCATTTCTTCCTGTCCTCTGCATCTTGCTCTGTCACAACAACCACCTGCATGTCCTCTCTCACCACATCCATAAACCTTATCTTAGGCCTTCCTCTTTTCCTGTTACCTGGTAGCTTCATCCTTAGCTTCTTTTTCCCAATATACTCAGCATCCCTCCTCAGCACATGTCTAAACCAACGTAATCTTGCCTCTCTGGCTTTGTCTCCAAACCTTCCAACCTGGGCTGACCCTCTAATATACTTATTCCTAATCCTGTTCACCCTCGTCACACCCAGTGCAAATCTTAACATCTTTAACTCTGCCACATCCAGCTCAAACTCCTGCCTTTTTGTCAATGCCACAGTCTCCAACCCATATAACATAGCTGGTCTCACTACCCTCTTGTAGACCTTCCCTTTCACTCTTACTGGTACTCGTCTGTCACAAATCACTCCTGACACTCTTCTTCACCCACTCCATCCTGCCTGTACTCTCTTCTTCACCTCTCTTCCACATTCACCGTTACTCTGAACTATCGATCCCAAGTACTTAAACTCATCCATCTTCACCACCTCTACTCCTTGCATCCTCACCATTCTTCTATCCTCCCTCTCATTCACACACATATATTCTGTCTTAGTCCTGCTGACCTTCATTCCTCTTCTCTCTAGAGCATATCTCCATCTCTCCAGGGTCTCCTCCACCTGTTCCCTACGCTCACTACAGATCACAATGTCATCTGCAAACATCATAGTCCATGGGGACTCCTGTCTGATCTCATCTGTCAACCTGTCCATCACCATTGCAATTAAGAAAGGGCTCAGAGCTGATCCTTGATGTAACCCCACCTCCACCTTAAAAGCATCCATCACTCCCACCGCAGACCTCACCGCTGTCACACTACCCTCGTACATATCCTGTACCACTCTTACATACTCCTCTGACACTCCTGACTTCCTCATACAATACCACAACTCCTCTCTAGGCACCCTGTCATATGCTTTCTCTAAGTCTACAAAAACACAATGCAACTCCTTCTGACCTTCTCTGTACTTCTCCATCAACACTCTCAGGGCAAACATCACATTTGTAGTGCTCTTTCCTGGCATGAAACCATACTGCTGATCACTAATCATCACATCCCTTCATAACCTAGCTTCCACTACTCTTTCCCATAACTTCATGCTGTGACTAATCAATTTAATCCCTCTGTAGTTACTACAGCTCTGCACATCACCCTTATTCTTAAAAATCCTTACTTCCACCTTGCAAATCCATTGTACTTCATGATTCACTATCCCCACATCATCCAACCTTCTCTCCCTCTCATTCTCTTCATTCATCAACCCCTCAGAGTACTCTTTCCATCTCCTCAACACACTCTCCTCGCTTGTGAGTATGTTTCCCTCATTATCCTTTATCACCTTTACCTGCTGCACATCTTTCCTAGCTCGGTCCCTCTGTCTAGCCAATTGGTACATGTCCTTTTTTCCCTCCATAGTGTCCTCAATGTTCCAATATAAATCCATTTCTGCTACAAACAGCATGGTAAGCCTCCCCCCAAGGGAATCAGGACACACTCCACCAGGGCAGCCTCCACCTCTGCAGCTTTCCTCAGAGGAGTCCTCACCAGGGTCATCCTGGAGGCTGCCACCTGGACATATGTTCATACTTTTACCAAGCATTACCACCTGCCTCTCTTCTCCAAATCCAGGGCAGGGTTTGCCTCTGCAGTCTTGCAGGGCATCCTGGACAGCCCCTAGCTTCCTTAACTGCCTCCACCCATTTCCTCAGCTTTGGGAATCTACCCAAATGTAATGACTGCAACAGTGAAACATGAAGAACATAGTACAGTTCTGTACACTTAACATAAATGTAGATGTTCAAGTATATTCAGTGTTGTGGTCCTGGTTTCCTCTCCATCCATCCCCCTTTTTTCTCTTTCTCCTCTTGTTACTATTCTTTCTTGTTGTTCTCCTTTCCTTACAAGGGACATATTGGTATTTATTTTCCACAGGTGGGGTTCGTCCACCAGAACCTGGCCTCTACTTTGGGGGCTCCTGACAGGTTAGGGCAAGAAAAACTGATGTAATAGCATTGACTGCCTTACTTTATACCACTGATGACCTGACGTCAGTCCTCAAGCGACAGCAACCGATGCAGAAATACTAAGTCTCTGGTATTCGGGCTGGCCGAGGGCTACCCTGGCAGGGATAACCCAAATGTGATGACTGCAACAGTGTATACACTTGAACATCTACATTTATGGTAAGTGTACACAACTGTACTTTCTTGTTTGTAACTGGCATCTTCAGAACTGCTAAAAGAAGTGTTTTATTTCTTTTTCATTGGCTTCTACTGGGGGTAAACTTTCAAAGGATATTAGGCACTCCTAGATCATTTTTGCCTTTCAAAAGTCCTTAGTTAACTGGGTAGGTTCCTTAGTCTTTACACATTGAGTTGTGGAGTTTGTGTCTCAAAGGCTTTTGTGCCCAACACAAGATACAATAAACTCCGAACATGTCTCAGTATTGCAGGTCTCATAATCACTCCAGACTAATTCTGTATGTGTAGCTCCCTAGGTAAGTGATCATTTTTTGACAGGTTTTGAATAAGTTTTACTTATTTATTTATTTAAGTTGGTTAACCAGGATAGTGGGCTGATCCATTGTGGAATCATTTCATCACAGCCTGGGAGTTACAACAGGGTATAGAGATGTTATACTATATTATACAGAAAGGGGAAGCAAATATAATGTAAGGTTTTTAATGAGAATGCAATAAAGTAGCATATTCAAGACATAGAGCTTGACGTGGCAGAGTTGAAGATGTTAAGATTTGCACTGGGTGTGATGAGGATGGACAGGATTAGGAATAAATATATTAGAGGGTCAGCCCAGGTTGGAAGGTTTGGAGACAAAGCCAGAGAGGCAAGATTACGTTGGTTTGGACATGTGCTGAAGAGGGATGCAGAGTATATTGGGAAAAAGATGTTAAGGATGAAGCTGCCAGGTAACAGGAAAAGAGGAAGGCCTAAGATACGGTTTATGGATGTGGTGAGAGAGAACATGCAGGTGGTTGGTGTGACAGAGCAAGATGCAGAGGAAAGGAAGAAATGGAAACAGTTGATCTGCTGTGGCGACCCCTAATGGGAGCAGCTGAAAGAAGAATAAGAAGATTCAAGACAACAATATAATAGCATACTGTTTAAGTCTAATGGTACATAAGAAAACTTTCACACTTTGCAGCCTCTGGTGTGATATAAGTATAAATATGCATTTAGTGAAAACCTGGTTGGCCTAGGTGAGACAAACTTGAAAGGCCTGGAACACATAATAATTAGCTACTACTCAGAAGCAAAGATAACTTCCAGACTTACTGGCTATCTTTAAGTGAAGGTAGGCATCAAATTGTGCATACAGTTTCAATCTGTCAAGCAGAGAAGGTTGGTTTGCACTGTGACCATGTGAAACGTTTTCCTGAGAATAAGAATACTTAAGCCTCATACATCTATAATAGGCTTAGAATCTTTGTCTTCTTTGGTTTCAAAAAGAGTTTGGAGTAGTATCTTAATCATTTGTGTTTTGGTGAGATCCATTGGATGGCTGTTTGTGCTAGTTAAGTTGATTACCTCTCTTTTTAATGCATTTTTGATGGGGTGGCAGATTGGATAAGGGTAATGAGAGTTGTTAACTAAAACGCTGACTTCACTGGCATTGGCATTAGTGCAGAAAGCATTAAGCATGACTCCCCCTAGATGATGGTGGTCCCACTGATAATTGTAGAGTTTCTTTTAAAACTTCCAGTTCATTTAGCAGAGCCAACATCAGAGTCATTGATAGGCATGACTGTGTCTGTGAGATCTGTCCCACAGCAGGGGGTGATACCAGCATTGTGTGGATCAGTATCATCAACTCTGAAGCAATGCTAAGCTAAGACTGTGTTTTTCTGTTCACCTAGTGAGGATGCCTCCTATGAGATGTGTACCAGGCACAGAACACTAGGAGGTGGCCCCTGGCAGACCTAAGACATGCATAAGTTATTATATTGCTAAGTTGACCTGGGAGCTCTTAGACATCCCAAGGGATGAGCCGGGGACTATTGCTGATGATAATGAAGCCTTCTCTGCTCTACTATGCTCAGCTGGATATCAGGGACCCTCTCAAGGATAAGCTGTCTAAAAATAGATGGAGAGAAGATATGGGAAAGGTGGCTTGTGAGTAAGAGAATAGCTTGTAACTGAAAGAGTGGGAAGATGAACAGGAAAATAAGAGTTTATGTAAGTATGTTATAAATGTATAAACAGGAGTTTTTTATTATTAAAATTGTTTGAATTACTGATGGTGTGCTCCTTGTAGCTTTTCCCTAGCGACTCCAGTTTTGTTTGTTTACAAGGTTTTTGGTATATGGAGTTTGTTGCTTGGTTTTTGCTTTTTAATTTTATTTATATAAGGTAATGAGTTTTATTAAATTGATTTCAGGTGCTTGTGGCTTATGGTTTTATTCATTAGTATAAGGGTATTTATTTAAACCTAGTAAAATCTCAACTGCTGTCATCAACCTTTTGAAGTGCAAGTACTTAAACTATTCCACCACATAAATATGTCATGGTTGGATTTTTTTAATGGTAAATGCAAACTGAAGCTGTACATTTATTCTTGGTGTGCCAGATTAATGTAGTTGGTGGCAGTGTGTTACAGTGAAGTCACAGAAGTGGATGTTGGTATTGAAGAGATATTATTAACCCCTCTTGGAATATAGTGTGTGTGTGTGTGTGTGTGTGTGTGTGTGTGTGTGTGTGTGTGTGTGTGTGTGTGTGTGTTTGCAAAATAATCTTGAACAAGTTTTAGTTCCTTTTAGTAAGATAAGATGATGGTTGGCTGGGAACAAGGTTGTGGAAACCTGAGGAGCCAGTTATTGGCTTTGCAACTAGATAGTACAGAGAGTTCACTTGGGTGTTGCAGGTGGTGGGGATTACCCAAGGCAGCAGTGCACATTTACTAAATGCTTTTAAGACCAACTGTACTTTGTGTATTATTTGTTGGCAGCAGTGGGAATTGTGAGATGAGACATTAGCCTCTGTTACTCACATACAAATTGGTGGCAGTGGGTGTCAATTTATACATTTGTTCATTGCATATAAATTGATTTACAGCAATGTTGTTTAGGCCTTAGAATTTGAGAATCTTAACAACTGGACCATTAAGTTCATACCTTGTACTGCAATCTACTGTATTAACTAGATATACATCATTGGTACTTTGTTCCATGCCAGAGTCCTCCTCAAGTGCAGTTTATATTGCATAATTCAATATGGACCATTTTTTACAACAGAGTTCTGTCTCTGATCTATAATTGTTCTCAGGTCCATATTTTTAATCTTGGAAATCATTGTTTCACTTCCCTTATTACTGGTTGGGTTTAATTTTCCATTTTCTAGCTGTAGCTTTATTTGCCACTATCAACATTAAAGATAATGTACTTCTACATCTTTAGTATATGTTATTTTACTCCAATTCAACAAAAACATCTCTCTACTGAAGTTAAATTTCCTCTCAAGTATAAGACTTTGCCTATTATTCAACTCATTTTTGTGCTAAAGCAACACAAAACATTCCAAAAATATATACTCTCAAGAGCCTGTTTCTTAACCATCACATCTTCAACACATGCATCTTGACTGTGGAGACATTTTTTCAAGTCACTTAGGAGTACAGAAATATTTATGCTAACACTTCCATGGAAAGATTCTAAATCTTTTCAATTTAGATACATATATATATGACTAAGACATGTTTCCTTCCACTGATCATCTGAAATATCTATCTTAATCTGGAATTACAGAGATGACATAAGTATATTTTTTGCACTTTATTAACTGTTCAGTATTTCTAATTAGAACTGCACTGGTTTTAATTATTTACTTAACAGCACTGCACTGGTTTTAATTATTTGCTTAACAGTACTGCACTGTTTTTATTTATTTGCTTGACTGAATTATGTACTTTTCTGTGTCTGCATTTATATATTTGCTGACCTCTGGTTGAAATTTTTTTCTCCAACCCTCTTACCCAACTACTGTTGTGTTCTTAAAGTTGGTGGCTTTTGCTGTTGCCCGCCCCAACTGTACATTTGATATGGGACACTCCTCCCATTAGCTCATTCTACCTAATACAGAGATCATTTGGGAAGGTCAAACCCCTTAGTTTCCTAACCTTGAATTATCTTCTGTTCCTCCTCTCGCCCTTTCCACTTTACTAACAAATGAACGAAGAAAAAACACTTTATTCAGCCGCTTTTACTGTATTTGTATTTCCTCCTCCTACTCTATTACTTCATCTTGCTTTTTCTGCTAATTGCTGCCGCTTGTTCTCTAAAGTGTTCAATTGCATCTTTTCTGTTGCATGTATTACTGTTTATTTATAGCTTGTTTAAATTGTGTTATTCTAAGCCTCTTAGTTCTGGTATAAGCACTTGGGCTTTAGGCCTACCCCTTAGCTCTCTCTGGCCTTTCTCCCCCAGATTCTAACAAATATGGATGTACAATTTCCTACAGTTTCTCCTGCCAATCTGGTTGATATGGGCATCCTGAGACAGTGTAGCAACTGCCTCATGTACACAGACAACCATCTACTACTGCCACCCAAGAACACAATTTGCAAGAGATGCAATTACATTAGGAACCTTTAGTCTATGCTCTCTCCCTCACAAGCCAGTATATCTGGCAATGAGAAGGTTGTCAACATAATCACTACACCTCAAACACCACCCACACCTACACAACATACACCCACATATGCAAAGGTCCTCAACAAATACATACCCAAACAAGGGAGACCTCTGAGGTTCATAGGTTCATAGGTTGGTACTAGGCTATTGGCCCTAGGGCCTATACAAGCCTAGCCATAACAATTCCCTGGCTATTTCTTCCCACAATATTTACTTCCCTAAACCCCTGTCTAGCATGGCAACTGACATGATCCCCGGGGTGAATTTCCTTTCTCCCATCTAATTATCAAGGTTCCTTTTGAAGAGGGCCAAAGAGGCGCTCTGCTTGACATGTATGGGCAGTCTATTCCAGAGTCTGGGGAGTCTCTGGGTCAGGAACCTATCCCTCCAGCATGTTTTGTTTATTGTGATGATAAGGTTTAGATCCCTGGAGTGTGTGGCTCTGAGGGATTGGGATTTCTTTAAGTGTAGCATGTCCATCAGCTCTGTGTTTGACATGGCCTTGTATGTTAAGCAGAGATCGCCTTGGAGTAGACGATATGTGACAGAGTATAGCTGGAGTTTTTTAAGGTGGTCAGCATAGGGCATCTGCTTTAGGCCTGTGATTCTTTTAGTGAGGTATTTCTACGGACTTTCCAGTTGTTGCAGATGTCTTGAGAGGTACATACCAAATGGGGCGTTGTATTCTATTATGTGTCTAATGAGGAATGAGTACAGTGGGACAATTATCTCATTTTTTCTGGATGAAAAGCCCTTAATGATGAGGTGTGCCACATAGAAGGATTTCCTGACTGTTGTTGCGATGTGGTTATTGAAGGTGAGACCACTGTCCACCTGTGTCCCTAAGGCAAAAACACAATCTCCACAGCCCTCCACATCACACACCACACATAGTTCACATACCTGTGTCTCCCAGCCACT
Organism: Protopterus annectens; assembly: GCF_019279795.1. Taxonomy (NCBI): domain Eukaryota; kingdom Metazoa; phylum Chordata; order Ceratodontiformes; family Protopteridae; genus Protopterus; species Protopterus annectens. Next base: position 1,229,533,162 of record NC_056729.1, on the reverse strand, counting down.
AAGGCTTAACCATAAACCCAACATATTAGTCATAGGAGACTCCATTGTCAGGCACACAGATGTGCCTCTCACCAGACTGAATAAGGAGAAAGTCATGGTTAGTTGTCTGTCAGGGGCCAGAATCTGCAATATCACATATGTACTCAGGTCTCTCAACAACAGGTACTGTTATGACTGTCATAGTCCATGTTGGCTTGAGTGACTTGAGACATACCTCCCTGGACTATATAAAGATAGACATGATTGAACTCACTGAATATGTGTCCCAGGTGGGTATGTCCCTAGTCTTAAGCAGCATTCTACTGTTACCCAGAATGATGCCTTAATACAAACAGAAAATGATTGACTTTAACAATTGGCTTAGTTTCTGGTGTCATTCCAGGGGAATCCAGTACCTGACAGCCTGAGGAGATATAATCAATAGACCACGAGGCTTTGCCAGAGATGGCCTGCATCTGTCTCACTTGGTCTTCAGGCTTCTGGCAAAGGCTCTTGCCTCCCCCATAGTGCCTTGTTTAGGAAAAGTGATGAGGTTAAAACTACCAACATAAAAATTTCAACAAAATGCAAATTAAAGGTCATGCTGCTAAACACTAGGAGTCTAAACATAAAGCTGCACTCATTGCACGCATCCTTAACCCTGGAAAATGCTGACATCTGAGCAGTCACAGAAACCTGGTTCAAAGCTGTGGAGAGCACCCCTGCCTTACCTGGTTACTCATCCTATCAAACATTCAGACCGCAAACTGTGTTCAGTAAAGCCAAAAGAGGTGGAGTTTCAAAATATATTAAAGACATACACACCTCCAGGCTGGTCAAACAGTATGATGCACAGGAGACACTCCAGGTGCAGTTAACCATTGTCAAGACCCCTATACAAATCATAGCTAGCTACCGGCCCCCAAATCTGACTCAAGATACCCAATCCACCTATCTGGACCTCTTTGAATGTATCAAGATTCAACTCTTTACCCTGATCCTGGGTGACTTTAACTACCCAAACATAGACTGGAAGAACTACTCATGCCAGAACACAAATGCCCAGAGATTCCTTGATTTTGTCAGTGCAAATGCTTTGGAAGAGCTAGTCAATACCCCCACAAGAGATGATAAGATCTTGGACTTGGTATTAACCAATGTGAGTAGCCACTGCAACATCCCTGCTGTATCATCCTCCCTGCTAAGATCCAACCATAATTGGTCACTTTCAAAGTCACCATCTAACCCCCCACCCCCACCCCCAGCTAGGGTCAAACAAAAAAACTTCTCCAAAGTTGATTACAGCCTCCTGTGGTATGGTGTAAAACGCTTCACAGCCCCCTTCCCCTCTCTACGAACTGGCAGCAGTATCCAAAACTATACCAAAGCACTATATGAGCATTTATATAGATGCATGTAATCAGGAATACCCGACAGGACTAAATCATCCTCCGCAAGGAAGAGTAAACATGTCTGGTGGACATCTGCAATAAATAAACTCTATAACAAAAAGAAACAAAATTGCTGTCCAGGACAAAGAAGGAGCAGGTGCTCAACTGGAAGCAATCTCTCCTTAGCCTGAACAAGCAAATAAGAGCATTAGTGAAATCCTACAAAGCAAACTTTGTATCCAAATTGGTCACATCTACTAGAGAGAATCATAAGGCCTTCTTCACATATGCCCTCAATCTCAAAGGAAGCATCCAGATCTGTTCATAACTGGTAATCAAGGACACCACATATACAATTGCCGTAGATATAGCAAACTTACTGGCTGGCAGATTCAGTGAAAACTTCACCCCTCTACCCCCCCCCCCATCAATAAATCAGGACATTCCCAGTACCTGTCCCCTTCCCCTTATATCTACGGAACAGGTCATTACTGCTCTCTCAAAGAAAGAAAATAAAGCCTCCATGGGACCAGATAACATCCCAGACTGCATCCTACATGAACTCAAGCAGGAACTTGCAGCACCATTCAGCTGAGTGGAGGACAGCCACTGTCATCCCTTTGCACAAAGGTGGAGCATCCACCGATCCGGGAAATTATAGACCCATCAGCCTAACTAGAGTGATCTGCAAGGCCATGGAACAGATTATCATGGACCTCATTAACAAGGAGATTGGCAACCTCAAACACTCAATCCCACACAGTTTGGTTTCATCAAGGGGAAGTCATGTCTGTTAAATAAAGTTGACATCTTTGACACAGTCACCAAAGCCATGGATGATAGGAAGACAGTGCACATTGCCTACCTTGACCCAGCCAAAGCCTTCAACACTATTTTTCACTCAGGTGTAATAGATAAACTCTCTCAACTATCCGTATGTTAGCAGATGTGTAGCTAACTGTCTCACTTATGGAACCCACCTAGTCAAAATAGGGGACGCCACCTTAAGCAGTAGACCCCGTAATAAGCAGCGTACCCCAGGGTTTGGTTTTGGGGCCTCTGCTATTTAGGATATACTTTTCTGAGGTGCAGGCCAAAACCAGTGGGTTGTGGCTAACCAAGCCTGCAGATGACTGCAAGCTGGGCACTCTCATCAGTTCCCCTAGTGATGTGGACATCTTCCAAGAGGGTCTCACCCAAACAAATGACTGGTGCCAGAAACATGGCCTCAAGCTGAATACTAAAAAATGGATAATCATCCCCTTTGGGATGGTCCCTGGGAATTACAATTGAAAAAGGCAGAGTTGATAGGGCAGCTCATGCTTCATTCTTATGCATGGCCTGGACTCAATGATCTTTGTAGTATTGATAGTATTCTAAAATTAAAAGCTTTAAGTAGGTAAAAATTGCTTGTAAGATGTTTTCTATTTTAATAAATGTTTAAGTATTTTCATTCATTTACATAGATGTATATGTATATAATTTTATAGGTAGTAAGTTCTCAACTAATACAGCTACATATTATGTATGCATTTTATGTATTTAGCATATTTAGTAATGTACTTATTTATTTGAATAATGATGGTTTACATAATGGGTGGAATAGCATAATATTTAAGGTTCATGATGTCATTTCCTGTAATAGAAAAAGGGCGCCAATTTTTAAACTATAAAAGCAATTGAATTGTATTTTACTTATTTTGTCTGATGAAGTTTACTATTGCAGTAAATGAAAAGCACTTAACATAATATACGGCTCTTTCTTTATTCCATTGCCCCAGCACTGCATTTTGTATATAGTGGTATGTGTATTACTTGTCTCATTTTTCTGGTCAGTTTATTATGTGTGCTGACATTTTGGATGTTATGGAAAGCAGAACACAATCCCAAGAGATGCAGCAACCATTGGAAAGGCTTATGGGTCTCATTGAGGGATTCACTATGCATTTTGAACTTTTGGCTGCACAGGTGGATGAAATGAGGTCAGTTAGAAGTCAGGAAGTACAGAACTACCCAAACTGGCATACCACGCAGCAACCATTATGGCAGAATCAACAGCAAACTCTTGAGAAATGCAGCGATGAGACGGATGTTTATACAGAACCGAATTTGGTTATTTTGGCTTCTTCTTCAGCGTCTAAAGACTACACTACAATATTGATGGATTGGGTTTGTCGGCTGATATCCGTCAACCAGTTCATGGTATGAATATATTCAGTGATTTACCAGGCATTTCGCAATTGGACAATGTTTCAATACTGATGGGCAGCATATGGTTACACCACCGGACTTTGCTGATAACACCAGCACAGGTACTGTCATCTCTAATGGTGGTTTAATAAGAAATAGTAATGCCAGTAATGGTAATAATAGTAATGCTCTTGATCAGCATACTGGTTGTAATGATATAGCTAACTGGAAACCACCAATTTTTTCTTGGTGGTTAATGGATGAACAAGCCTGTTCTGATTCTGGCTCTAACAATCGTACTGATGGGTTGCCGATTAAAACATGGCTGGAGCAACTGGATACTAAATTATTTAATCTAAAGAAGTTGCAGTTGGAAAATTTGTACTTAAAGGACTGCATGAAAAGCAAAGTTGTTCCAAAAGGATTACAAACATGGCAGTACCCCTCAAGGCTCATAGAAAATTCTCCTGAACATATTTTATCTGACTTGAAGCATAAAAAGCATAATAAATTGTTAAGGGACCAACAACAGTATAGTAAGGGCCAAGCTTATCCCAAACCACTGAGGGTTAGGACACAAGTGGGGCATTCTAACAATACTGTTAGTAATGGTGAAACTGGGCGGTCACACCATCAACATGTAGTAATCAATGGTTACCAACAGGTTGGTTATCAGAATGATTTTGAAGAATATGATGAGCAATTTCCACCTCTTAGAAGATTTGAGAGAATGAAAAATAAAAATAATCAGAACGCTAATAATAAGCATGATTGGTCTGATAACCAGAGTTTTTATACACCCTCAAGACAGAATCAGCAGCAGGGGGAGGAAATACAACTAGATTCTTCATGTAACACTATACTAGTTCAGGAAGATACAGCCATTACTGATTTTCATTTTAATGATGGTCATGCTAATCTAGTCATTGTATGTAATACCTTGGGTGATTTTAAAGTTTATAACTTTTCTAGCACTGTGATTGATGAATCTATGGTGAATTTATTGAGTAAAGGTTTCACATTTGTACCATCTAAGCAACCTAATCTTGCACAGATTTTGATTGACCTAAAGTTATTTTTAAGAAAATTAAATTTCACATTGTTATTTGGCAATAATCAGGAAGCATATTCTGATAATCTTGATATAATATGTGTCCACAGTACATTCAAGTCCCCACTTCACCTTATTTTGGCAACATATGAAAGAATATGTGAATTGGATATCAGGCATATGGTTAACAATAAAAGGCATCTGAATGACAACTTAACTAATGAACAGAGAATGAATGTGTCATTTCTTATGCATCAGGCCTTAAGAATAATGAAGCCTGATAAAGGAGGGGGTTTGGTCATAATGGATACATTTGATTATGAAAAAAGAATGTTAGGTATATTAAATACTGAAACACATTATGAGGTTAGTACAAATTAGATGAATGTAGCTTATAGGAGGGTACCTATGGCCCTTAATGATATGTTTCTTGAGAATAGAATAGATATTGGCACTTACAATTACTTAAATATAATTTCTCCTGTAATGTCAACTGTATTTGGGGCACCAAAAGTGGGTAATAATGTGAATAATCCGCCACTATGGCTGATAGTGGACAGTCGTAGTTCTATTACTTATGCATGTGCAAAGTATTTGGACAATAGTTTAAAGAATTTGATAATGAAATGTCTGCAAATTTATAAAGACTCATGGCATTTCCTTGAATTAATTAGACATACACAATATTGTGATCAGAGTATATTTGTAACAGTGGACATTAAGGACTTATTCTCTGTAATTCCTCATGAAGATGGTATACAGGCTGTAGAAATCTTCTTAAGGGAACAGGGGATTACACAGTCCAAAATAAATCTATACACTGAATTGTTAGAAATAGTTCTTAAAAATAATGACATCTATTTTAAGGGCAAATATTATTTATAACAGGTGGGGGTAGCCATGGGCTCACCTTGTGGCCCAATTTTTGCGAATATTGTCATGGCAGTGTGGGAACAGTAGTATATCTATAAAAGTGAGTTTTTTCAGCATATTAGCCTAAATTTACATTATTTGGATGATATATTCATCCTATGGAATGGTAGTTGAGCATTATTAGATATATTTTTTGCATATATTATTGAGACCACTTCGTATTTGACATTTACACAAGTGGATAAAAATGAGATTAATTTTTTGGATGCCACTTTGAGTAAGGATAGGGACAACAAAAGATTTAAAGCAAATATATATCGAAAACTCACCTACTCAAACAAATTTTTACATTTTTCTAGTGCATACCTGTCACTTAATAAAAAATCAGTAGTTAAGGGGCAGTTTGTCCGGGTGGCTAAGATGGTCAGCCTGGACACTGACTTTGAAATAGAGTGCAATAATTTGATCAATATGTTTAAAAAGAGGGGCTATCCCAGTCATATTCTTTATGAATTGTATGATGAAGTAAGAAAAAAAAGATTTAATGGTCACTTTGCACCTATTTTAGCATATAGTAACAACATGATACCCTTAGGCTCAAGTGAAAAAAATTTGGATAATGCCACACTTTTTATACCAACGTTTAATACACATTTCTATGAAATAAAAGCTATTATGATGAAAAACTGGATGCTTATAGATGAGGACTTGAATATTAGAGCAAAATTTGTTAAAGTTTTAAAATGGTAGCAAGGAGAGCAAGTAATTTTAACAATTTATTGGAAAATGGTAAAAAAAATTATGTTGCCAATAAGTTAGTTGGTACTATGAATAGCTGTGGAATGTGCAATTATTGCAAATATATTCATCAAGTCCAATGCATACAGATAACGGGCATAGAATACAGTATTAAAGGTAAATTTAACTGTAATTCTAAGGGGGTAATATATCTGGCAGTCTGTCAACTCTGCCCAGCATTTTATATATCTATAGGACAGCACAGTGGTTCAGCGGTAGCATTGTCGCCTCACAGCAAGAGGTTCTCTGGTTCGATTCTCAGCTGGGGTGCCTTCTGTGTGGAGTCTGCATGTCCTCCCTGTGTTCGTGTGGGTTTCCTCCAGGAGCTCTGGTTTCCTCCCACGTTACAAAGACATGCATCTGGAGCATTTCTCCCTGGGCCTATGCTGAAAATTGGCTTTGTTCCAAGATGGACATTCCCGGTTAACAAATGTTAAATAAATATAGGAAAAACTACCAGGGCCCTAACGGAAATAATTTATGAGCACAGTTATGCAGTACAAAAAGATCAGTTAAATAATGCACTAGCAAAGCATGTGCATGAGCATCATGATCATCATTTTAGGTTTGGAATATTGCAGCAAGTGCTTGGTAATGACAGAGGTGGTCCCCCGGAATTACAATTGGAAAAGGCAGAGTTGATATGGCAGCTCATACTTTATTCTTATGCACGGCCTGGACTCAATGATCTTTGCAGTATTAATAGTATTCTAAAATTAAAAGCTTTAAGTAGGTAAGAGTTGCTTGTAAGAGGTTTTCTATTTTAATAAATGTTTAAGCATTTTCATTCATTTACGTAGATGTATATGCATATAATTTTATAGGTAGTAAGTTCTCAACTAATACAGCTGCATATTATGTATGCATTTTATGTATTTAGCATATTTAGTAATATACTTATTTATTTGAATAATGATGGTTTACATAATGGGTGGAATAGCATAATATTTAAGGTTCATGGTGTCATTTCCTGTAGTAGAAAAAGGGCGCCAATTTTTGAACTATAAAAGCAATTGAATTGTATTTTACTTATTTCATCTGATGAAGTTTACTATTGTAGTAAATGAAAAGTGCTTAATATAATATATGGCTCTTTCTTTATTCCATTGCCAGCACTGCATTTTGTATATAGAGGTTTGTGTATTACTTGTCTCGTTTTTCTGGTCACACTGCCTACCTTGACCTGGCCAAAGCCTTCGACACTATTCCCCACTGGGGTGTAATAGATAAACTCTCTCAACTGTCCGTATGTTAGCAGATGTGTAGCTAACTGGCTGACTGATAGAACCCACCTAGTCAAAATAGAGGATGCCACCTCAAGCAGTAGACCCCGTAGTGAGCGGCGTACCCCGGGGTTTGGTCTTGGAGCCTCTGTTATTTGGGATATACTTTTCTGAGGTGAAGGCCAAAACCAGTGGGTTATGGGTGACCAAGTCTGCAGATGACTGCAAGTTGGGCACTCTCATCAGTTCCCCTAGTGATGTGGACATCCTCCAAGAGGGTCTCACCCAAACAAATGACTGGTGCCAGAAACATGGCCTAAGCTGAATACCAAAAAATGCATCATCATCCCCTTTGGGGAGATTGACATCACCTCAAATTATTACATTAATAACAATGTCTAAGCACACAACCAGTCTTGAGGGACTTGGGCGCCCAGGATGATAGCAACCTGACTTTTGACCACCATGTTGCTTCCCTTATAAGTAAGGGTATCTCATCCAGGAACAAGGAGGTCATAACACCCCTGTATTCTTCCCTTATAAGGCCCATTATTGAGTACAATGCCCCATTCAGCATGTACCTCGCAAAGCACATGCAGCATCTGGGGAGACCACAGAGGTTCCTCACCAGGAGAATCCAGGACCTCAAAAAATCTAGACCCTATCTCTCTACTCAGTTTCATACAGACTCCTCAGAGGTAACCTCTGTCTGGCATACAAGGTGATTTTGGACCCTATCTTGATGGGACTGCTGCATATCTGCAAGTCAAGCTCAACTCAAGTAACCTGCACACACAACCTCAACCTGGTCTGTGACATTAATAGGACTTGTTAGCAGAACAGATTTGTGTCCCAGAGACTTTCCCATCTGTGAAACAGACTCCCTCTCCAAGTCAAGCAGAGTACCTCTTTACTCCTTTTTAAGCACAACCTGGATAACTGGATGGGAAACAGAAAATACATCCCTGGGATTCCACCCATGTCCCTTCTGGACAGGGGCATTGGGTGATGACTTGTCTAAACATGGGCTAAATTCTTGGCTAGGCTTATAAGGGCCTCAGGGCCAATAGCCTAGTAACTTCCTATGGTCCTATGATACCTACTGTCTTTTCAAACTTTCCCGGTTAACAAATGTTAAATAAATAAATAAATAAATAAAAATCCAATATTGCGTCATGTCCTCTACTTATTACTTTTTTCTGGTCTGTCATTTCTGTTCTGGCCTCGAATTATAAAATTTGCTTTTTGAGGTTTAATAAAATGACTGTCCTACCTCTTCATATCATCCTTGAACTCTAATATTAGCAAGTATATTCAGTGTGATCTGAGTTTAATTACTCAGCATTTGTCTAGCTTAATCTCATTTTATTACCTGAACCCCTTTATCGTCTGCTCTTAACATTTCAGTGCTCATTACATTTTCTTATGTGTCTTTCTTATTATCATATACAGTATAACTTATTGGTGGTATTCTATTTTTTTTTAATCTGTAACTTCCTTTGATATAAATATTTGCTTAATATGGTTATGTATATAACACTGTACGTAATGCTGTTTATGTTCTTTTCCTAGATATGCCCATATTTGATCCTGTTGTTACCACGCTGGGCACTATGCCTATTTCATGCTTCCATTTGGGCATATGTTCTGTGTTCTTAATCAAATATACTAAACTAAGTTGTGTAGCCTTATAGTATGCCTCCAGATAGGGAAGTCTCAAACCACCCAATTTCTTTGTCAGCATTAGTTTCTCACATAGCACTTTTTCTCTTCCATTATCCCAAAGAAACTCCTTAATTTCCTTTTTCATATTTTTCCATATGTGATGTCTTGGTTGATACAGTTTATTTATTATTATTTATTTATTTTACATTTGTTAAGCCTGAAATACATTTTAATCACTTGAATCTTATTGTCATTGTCCATAAATAACAATTTCCAATGGTGTTATCTTTCCAGATTTGTATAGTTCTCTGCTCAACATCCCATTTCAACCAAATTCTAAAGTATCTCATCTTGTCATAACTCTACAAAAAGGGAAAGCTGTGTGGCAAGTCATGTGTCAGGGCATAAGTCATTACTACAGCCTATGCTGTTGTTCCATTTACTTTATATCCTGCTTTACTGTTAAAATTTAACAACTATAATTTTAGTTTATTAAATATAATTTTACATCATGTTCCATATTGGTAACATATGTTATGTTGTCCATAAAAAGGGATATTTTCTCATTAGTATTTCTGCATTTTTCTCCTATTGTGATTGATTATCTTACATCCCTCACTAATGGATCAAATATAAAACAAAGTGTAATGATGAAAGTGGACACCCCTATTTAGTTCCTCTTCTAAGTCTAAATGCATTAGACATCTCATCACACACTACACACTAACCTGAGATCCTCTGTAAATGTGGAAACCCAAATTGCTTAAGAAATCTCTTCATAAATTCCCAACTCACACTGTCAAACATTTTTTCAGCATCCAAACCTTTTAACTTGTATATATTATTATTATTATTGTTCATTGCATTCTTTTGAATCATAAAGTTTCTGCTAATATTGCCAAATGGTTTTCTATCTTCTATAAACGCACACTGATCCAGGTCTTAATTCTCAACAATATTCTTGCCATTCTTTTTGCCAAAATTGTCATAAACACTTTTTTTTTATTTATTAATCATTCTTGAGAGACTTTCAAATTTCTGTGGTTCCTGCCTGCATTCATTCTAAGATAACTTTAATGGTACTTGCCTTTTGGTTTGAGTTTCCCTGTGTATTTTGCTCTTTCCTTCTCATACTACCTTTTTTGAATAATTGTTCTCCAATACAACATTTTATAATGAAAACATACATAAGAAAGGCCAATATCAAACCAGAATCCCCTTTTAATCTATTTCAGTTTTTAGTCCAAGGATACATGTCCCAATTGCTATTCTTATTTCCTTCATCTAGTCTCTCTTATTTTCTCTTACAGTATTTATACCTTTTCCAGTCTCTAGGCGAATTTCCCTACTCCTAGTCTCTAATGACCTCCACTCTGTGTGAAATATTTGTCATTTCCATGATTTTTTTTGAAAAGTCTTTAACCACAATGTTTTTCTCCCCCACTTTCATTTGAAACATAGAAAATGGTTTCAATGGGAATAATTTCTCTTCCTTCTCTCTTCCATGTCATTACTGTTCTGCTTATTCCTCTGTTCCTTGTCATCTTCCTGTCTTATTTTTTTCCTTTCTCTTTCTCAGATTTTCTGTTACTGGATCCAGATAAGTTTTAGCGACTGCTGCTGGGTACAGAGGTGTGAATTCAGCTTCATTTCTATGGCTGTTCTGATTGCTGAAATGTATGCATTCTGTTGGGTTCAGGTTGTTAAATGAGAAGTCATTATCAACAAATATACTGGGTGATCCTATTTTTAATGTCATCCCCTTTCACCATAGTCTCAGTAACACTTCTTACTTTTGTGTGTCTAGAACTTCATCACTACGAGCCACAGCCATTGTATCCTTCTTGCTGCAAGGTATGTTCACATTATATGCCAGTTCTAGTTGTATTTCTCCTATGGGAATGTCCGACCATTTACTGTTACATTTCCTTATGAAGCTTAGGTGATCCTTTTCTTCTGTTATTTCTGGTGTCTCTGAAAAGCAAATGTATTCTCTGTGGGCACAGTCTTACAGTTCAACCATTTTAATACGTAGTTCTTCATATTTCACTTCCTGCTGTGTAATGTTTTGTTTTAAAAGTCTTTCTGCTACCTTGAGTAGCCCAGAAGTGTTTTAGTGGATAAAAACAGTTGCCCCTTGTCTTGTAGTTTTTATCATTTACACACATGTACTCTCTTTAGTTTCTACTCAACCTGAATAGTTCCATGTAAATGTTATCCATTTTTTCCTGCATGGTGGTAGTAGTACCTGTTAAGGATCCTTCTTTGGCTATTCCTTCACACCTTTTCCCTGATCCTACTGCTGCAGTTGGCTGCTTTGCTATTGAAACTGATGTTTATGCAGGTTCACCTACGATGCTTTCAGAAATTCTGGACTGCCTCACAGACATAAATTAACACTCCTCTGGATAAGTTCTTTAATTTATTTAACACCAGACTTTTTGTCTTTTTCTTGGTTGAATGGTTTGGAGTTCCAATACACCTCCTACTCACTTTCTGTTCCTGCCATGCCAGACGTCTTCATTATAAACACTTTTTAGTCATGATTCAGAATTGAAATGGGTCTATATGACCATAGATCAAGAGGATATTTCACGGCCCATCCCAACCAGGAAACATATTGTTAAAATCTACTAGCCAGACTTTATCTCATGCTTCTTTTTTTCCCACTTATACTGGAATTCCATCACTTCTGGGGTATCCTGGTTTCTCATAGCTTCTTTAAATTTAGTTTCCTTTGTTTTTATGGTATTATTCCTCTCTCTACTTCTGTCAGCTGAAGGAGTTGTAAATGTCTCAGATATATTACCATTTCCTGTGTGCTGCTCTCAGTCTCAACATCTTGTCTATAAAATGTACTGTAATAAATTACAATTATATTCATGACTTTTATAGGTCCACGTCTTCCCTATTATCCTCATAATTCCTGATTTTAGTTGCCTCAGACATCAAACCAACAATTTGGTTGCTGTATGGTTGTTGTCAAAATATAGTTGTTGTAAAACCATTGCTCTATGTTTATTCATATATTCAAGTACTCTTACAGAGGCATTCCAGCTTCTTTCAACTGCTCTTTAGCCTGTTGTGTTCTACTTATTCTTTTTCTCTTCTGTAAATCTGTTTACTTTTAAAACCATCTAGATATGACTATTAATTCATATCTCATTTGCTTTCATTTTGAGTACATTTCTGGTCTTTAGTTTACAATTATTCCAATTCTTTACAAGCTCTTTATTGCATAGATTAACATTTTAGTTAATGTTTGATCTACTCAATCATTAAATGGCTGCCTTTTCAGTAGAAATGTGCAGAATGACTGTTTTTATCTCAATAGACTTTTACTTGTTTATAAAACTTAATTTGTATAGCTGCATGGTCTAACATTATCACTGGATGTGTTCAGTATGTAACACCTATCTGATCTTGCCCCATATCATATTTTACTAAAAAAATGTATATATTCCACTTGATTCTGTCTTATCTTCATTACATCCATAAGCCGAAATGCATGCATATATTTCTCTAAGTGTCTGTCCTTAACTGGTATTTTGTGGTATCTTAGTCCTCCAGAAACACCTTCTTATTTCATATAGTGTTTCAGTCTCCTCCTACTACCATATATCCTTGATGAAAGGCTATAACTTCTCCCATAATAATCTTTATATTTATTTATTTTTACTTAGTTAACATTTGTTTACTGGGAAAGTCCAGCTGGGACAGATCCCATTTTTAGCAGAGGCCTGCGGAGAAACACTCCAGATATATATCTTTGGAATGTCTTACATCTGGTATCACTGCTTAAAGTAGAATATGTAGTACACCCACCATAGTTCTTATAACCTGCCAACAACCCCTCAAATCATCCCTGCCTGTCCTTCATTTGTTCCCCAGTCTTTATTAGTTCCTGCATCCTTTTTAATTAATATTATGACCCCTTTTGTTTCGCACTCCTTACCACTTTACAAAGCTTTCATGTTTTTTATGACTTGTGTGTTTCTTGTAACATGTTTATCTCTGCGTTTATATTGTAAATATAAGTCAACATGATTTTTCTGGATTTTTTTCCTGTGGGCTAGGACATAGCTTCACTTTTTTTTAGAAAACAATCACCTCCTTAGTAAACTGCTGAAGTATGGAAAAAGAATCTCCCAAAAACTTATATTTTGGAATGAGTTGTAACTTCTGAAGAACTGCCAAGGTTTTAAAATGCCACAGAGAAGAAGTGATTTGTTTTCCTTGATTTGGCAGGAGCAAAATGAAGTATAAAAAAATGTGTGAAAGTGCACCATCTTTCAAGCACCTTAATTAACTATGTTCCTAAAGCAGACTTCATTGTGATATACATAATCTAGAATCTTACAAGTTGTTACAGTTTTTGAGAGCTGTGGCTCACAGTTTTATCATGAAATGTATATGAAGCATATGAGTAGAAAACAATATAGAGAAATTCAGTGACAAATGTGTACTTAATAAATTACTGATGCTGTTGCAAAAATCATATATGCTATTGCAGTTTTCAGTAATCAAGTAGTTCAACTCAGTTTTTTTTGTAAGAAAACTTAATCAACCCTGCCTTACTGTGCATGATAACCATGTTATCACATACATGTTTCAGTACTCTAATGTTCCCTGTCCCCAATACTGTAAGTCTTAATACTTCCAAAATTTAACTGTGGTTCCAGAAAAAAAAACAGCAAGTTCTCCAACTCACCATTTAAAATGAAATCTCCCCACACAGTGAATGGAGGGGGCTGCATTCCCCTATACCCCAGCTACTTTTATACACTTATCCAGGAGTTAATCTTCAGAATATTCGGATACCACAGTCCTTGAATTAATCACAGTTAAATTCTGACTGTTCTGTGGAGATCTATTAGAATCTTTAGACCCCACTGCACTCATGAACATATAAGCATGCATACATGCAGATATATTTACTAAGAGTTAGGTTTACAATTATTTATTAATAAAAATGTGTTGCTGTTGCATGTGTACAATTACATCCTTATGGTTCCATAAGGCCTCGTAGCTGAAAACCTAAATTTCTTTTTCATCAGTGTGTATGAATGACAACAGACTTCTATTATTACAGGCATTAAGCATTTTGTACAATTTAATTACTCAGAATATGCATGCGTGGCACAAGCTGCTTAATGATTGGTTATTTTACTGCATGCCATTTAATTTTGTAACTTTTTACTATGCATGTGGGTGATGCTGAAGAAAGGGCCTCAGGTAAGTCCAACTACCTGTACAACATATATAAGTGATTCTTAAAATTGTGTTTTTAATCAGAATGATTTTTTTATTTAAATCTGACTGACAACAAGAGGCACACAACATGAGAGTTAAATCCTAGGTGTGACTTGATTTGATGAATAAGGAAAATAAGTCAGGTATTCATAAAATGGAAGTTACTAGCATGAAACTGACCTCTTCATATTATTAAATTGACTAGCTTCTGTAACCAGAACTGTATGATCATGTTTTTAACTGAGTACTTGTGTGTTTTAGGTATTGGAGTAGATGTCATACTGGACTGTGTTGGAGGAACCTTTTGGGAGAAGAATGTTTGCTGTCTTGGAATGGATGGCAGATGGATTTTGTATGGAGTTTTAGGTGCTGCTGAAGTACATGGAGATATTCTTGGAAAACTGTTGGCCAAAAGAGGAAACTTGCTTACTAGTTTGTTGCGTTCAAGAACAGTAGAGGTAAGTTAGGAATAATATGGAAAGTGGTGTAAGCTGCAATATTTGCTCAGTACGTTTCATCTTGGAGATATTACCAGATGGTGAGTTAAGTTTTGCAATGTGTGATACCTGTTTGTGGACATATGTTCATGAAGTGAGAATGGTTGTATGACAATGCTCTTCCTTTCCAGAATTATATTTCAGGAGAACGCCTTCAAGTAAATGAGGCGGTTGCCTGCCTCATTTCATTCTTAATGATGATTAAACAGGGTTCTGTTCTCAGACTACTGACATTCTCCTTGTTTGTTAATAAGTTACAAGACAGGTCTGAAGAAGTTGCATTGACCCTGTGTGTGAATATTATACTATACAAAGCTAAACTTAACAGATTTCGATATCAAACTATAGTGTGTTTTAAGATATTCAAGAAGATGTTTTGTGACAGCAGTCTCATTTTAAAACAAATAAAAAAGCAAAATGTTCTCAGCAGCTTAGAAATGAAACATCTGTTTCTTTGATATTAGATTGCTGTACTTTTGAAGGCATAGCAAGGGTTACCTAACATTTGATCACATGTGCAACTTGTTGCATGTTTTTTGTGCTGTCTCAAAAGATTGAATTCACAGCCAACACATTGAAAGATAAATGCACTGTATGTAAAGAGATATGTTTGATTG
The DNA here is from genome assembly GCF_019279795.1 of Protopterus annectens. NCBI lineage: Eukaryota > Metazoa > Chordata > Ceratodontiformes > Protopteridae > Protopterus > Protopterus annectens. The sequence goes on along the minus strand of NC_056729.1, from coordinate 1,229,517,625 downwards.
AGTTATGTCTCTAAGAGTGTTGTATAACAGTTTTCATATGTGTTTTATACATGGTTCCTGTATGTAATGATTTAGCCTTTACAAAAGAGATTTACTAGAGAATGCTTATAATGAGATGTACCTGATTGGTTGTGAAGGGCTCACCTTTGCAGATGATGTTATGCCATAGATCCAAGAACATAAATGTATGCATTTCAATTCTGATATTTAAATTTTGTGTTGACCTTATAAAAGCATGTTTGGTTCACACATCTAAAAGAATATAACAAAAACTAGGCTTACTCTACCAAATTACCTACCTACTTTCAGTTCCAGCTAGGGAAAAAGCTAGTCTAATTATCCTGCCAGAGAACACTGTGACGCATACCTCTCAACTGTACAGATTTTCACAGAATGTCCAAAATTTTGTCTCGTATTTTTGGTCTGCTCCTCATACAATTTTGGTTTCCTGCCAAATCACTAGCAATTTATTGAGGATTTAAGTCAGACGTCACATTCTTCAGAAAATGTATGCTAATGCAAAAATATGTTATTCTATCAAGTTTCTATGTTTGTAAGAGCAACATTTAAAAATTATCCCTAGTTTTGGGTCTTTGTCCCCTCATTATATATGGCTTTGTCCAGATTTTTCAGTCTTAGAGGTTGAGAGGTATGAAGTGACAGCTATACACTGCTGTTACTTAGACTGCCATTCTAACCATAAGTTCAGACAGTTGTCAGTCATCTACTGTGATTTTCTTTACTAAACCACATGACTTGTATTCTCTTTAAAACTCAAAGTATGTTTGTGGAAATGGAGAATACTGCCTTGATTACACAGTTAAATAGCACTGTGGTAGGCACACCCTATTGTTGCTTAGACAACCACATTCTCTCCGAAGGGACAGACAGTTGCTGGTAATCTTCTGTGATTTATTGTTATTAAACAACAGGGCCTTTGTTCGCATACAAATCCAAAATCTAAAATGTTCTTACGCACGTGTGTGTGTGTGTGTGTGTGTGTGTGTGTGTGTGTGTGTGTGTGTGAGAGAGTGTATGTGTGTGTGTGTGTGCGCGCGTTTGTGTGCGTGTGTGCGTGTGTGTGTGCGTGTGTGTGAGAGGGTGTGTGTGTGTGAGAGTGTGTGTGTGTGAGAGTGTGTGTATGTGTATGTATGTATGTGTTGGGGGGAGGCAAGCCTGATTACACTGCTGGAGAACACTATGCCACATCAGACATTTATTTTTGACAGTGGGTATACATAGTGCTTATTAAAGAGAAAGAGGACTACTTCTGCCTAGAAAATGTCCACAAAAAAAGAAAAATAAGTGTTCTAAAGCACCAGATTTGCTTTATTCCCCCATACATATGATAACATTTTGAAACATTGTAGACCAGGTAAAAAACTGGGGGAGGAGCATTTATTTCTCTTGAGAGACAAGCTTAACCCCATAATCAATGCACAAACTAACAGCAGCTCAGAATCAGACCCCAATTGGATCCTTTTAGAATTTCCAACAAGCAACCAAAAACCCCTTGTTATAGCCAGTGCATACCTATCTCCACCAGCCTCACCGCCAATGTTTAATACCTTCATCCAACAAAATTATGCCAAGACTCCCAAAAATAGCAACTTAATCATTCTTGGAGACCTCAACCTTAATTATTTAGGACCGAAAGACATTTATATGTCAGAACTCCTGGCCAACTTAAGTCTTACCCAAATCAAATCTGAAGCCGCTAGGCTAAACCTTCTATCCAGTAGTAACAACTCACTAGATCTTGTAATAACTAAAAATCCTACAGTGATATCTAACCTCACCATACATGCACCCTCCTTCAGTGATCACTGTCCTGTAACTTTCTCAGTACATAATCTAATATTAAAATATAAACTTAAACTTATTGGTAAGATTGTTAGCTGCTTCACTGCGGTCAGACCCAAAACCATTCAGAATATGACTAATCTTAAAAACTGGGTCTATACAACTAGTCGAAGTTATGTAACTTTGAACACCTAATGGTTGAACCATTATGTTCGAAGTTACATAACTTTGACTACCTAAAGAAAAAACACAACGGACAACAAAATAAACTGTTGTAAGCAAGAGGGCAGGCCCACCTGCACCCCCACACACCCCGCTACTTAAATATACCAACTCTGAGATCATACCACATTGAAGTGAATAGAAACCTTCGCCTATGGAGATTTCTATTCACATGCTCAAACTTTTACAAATTCGAACATATGGTCTCGGCCATATGTGGTTCGAACTTGTAAAAGTTCGATGACGTGATAGGAACCCTTAAAAACTACCTTGTCAACCTTGATTGGTCTTGCTTGCTGTAAAAGACCCCAGTGAAGCAGTTAATAATCTTACCAATACCCTACTGCACTTGAAAAACAAATTCCTTCCCTTAGCACAAAGGCTATAATGACCTCATAAACATTACTGAGTATCTAAGAAACTCAAACACCTCCTCAGATTACATGATTACAACTAATGGTTGAACCATGGCACAATTAGAAATGCAACTCCTCCACAGATTCCTGAGCCACACGTACCTCACTATGCCACCTAGCTGAGCAATCCATCTGCGGACACAAAAACAACCACTACCAAAACAAACAACTCTCACTTTTAGCCAAACCTAAAAGATTCTGTAGAGAAATCAATCTGCTGACTGGTCGAAAAATGCAACACAACTGTACTACCCTGAACCCATCTAACAGCACCACGTACAAATTCTCATGCACTGATTACCTCAATGAATTCAGCAACCTGCCACAGATCAATAACACAAACTACCATCCCCACAGTCACCCTCACCCCCCTTTACATTCCACAGTTTCCACTTCAAAATATTTGAATCAAAGAAACTGAAACAGAATTGGACCAAATACAAACAGATACTCTCCCAGGCTCAGATAACCCAGTACCTTGGTTCATTCACCTTTGTAAAGACTTCAACTCTCACCCTCTTTCTCACATATACAACCAGTGCTTAACTAATAAGAATATGCCTCAGATATGGAAAACGGCAATAGTCAGTCACTCCTATTCCAAAACTACCCAAGCCAACTAATGCTTCATAATTTTGTCATATCTCAGTACTTCCCATATTAGGTAAAATATGAGAAAAAAATATCAACAACCACATAGCTGCTTACTTACATCAATACCATCTTCTATCCAGGAAACAACATGGATTATGGTCTGGATACAGCACCATAAAGGCTCTCTACTCCCTCACAGATGATATCCTCTTCAGTACGGACAAAGGCAACCTGAGAAGAGTCATCTTTATTGACCTCATTAAAACCTTTGATCTGACTGACCATAACTTACTGTTTGACAAATTAACTGAAATAAGCATTAGTGAATATGCAAAACCTTGGTTTTAGGCTTCCTCACCTATATATCATTCAAGATGAAAGTAGGCACCACTACCTCTTATGAAAGGAGTTCCCCAGGGATCCACTTTAACCCCTCTGCTCTTTTCCATATTTATCAACAAACTCCCATCTGATCATCTTCTGATACCTCTAATTCTTTATGCAGATGACATGGTCATCTACAGGTCAAACAAATCCCACATTTGTATACAAACTAAGCTCCAAGATGACCTCCAAACCCTCAAAGTGTGGCTAATAGGCCAGAAACATATACACAATCCCTCAAAAACAAAAGCAATGCTATTTGGACCCAACCAAAAAATAGCCAAAGCACCCAGCTTCCTTAATGTTAAAGATGTTAATACCACCATAGAAATTACCACATCCTTCAAATACCTTACAATTTGTCTAGACCAATCTCTTAACATTCAACACATTCAAAACACACATGAAAAGATCAACACACTACTGTTTTGGGTGAACAAGCTATCACCTCTTCTGTCTAAGCCAGGCAAAGCTGCCATAGACAAAAGCATACTCTTATCTCAACTCAAATATGGACTACTCATTATTGCTGTGGCCTTAAAGAAAAAAATGCCACCGCCTTACAAACCATCTTCATTAAAATCTGCTGGTTCATTACTGACTCCCCCAGTAATGAATAGTACTGCCTAAATCTCCCTAAAGCTAAATGGCTCCCAGTACATTTGTTCATTTCGTATGTGACCCTATTCACCCGGGCTGTGCCTGAAAATGATCCATTGAGATCCGTGCACTACCTGGTAAACAAATATAAATAAATAAAATAGATAAAAAAAGCCTTGATGTATAATAAAAAATCAAATGTTGATAACATTTGAGTGTGAACAAAAGGCTAAGCTGTGGTAAAAAAAATATTTTTCCATCTACTAGACATGGCAGTGTTTAACAATTTTCTGATCTATAACAAGTGCTACATAATGGCCACTATCATAGGATCCTAGGAGATTAATAGGCTATCGACCAGGAAATTATTTTAATCCTAGCCATTTCATCCCAATCTAATACCATGGAAATGCTAGTCAATACCCAAGATTGCATTTAGTGTTGACTGCCCATGTCCAGGAGAGTTTTGGGCACTATCCCCAGTAAGAATTTATGGTGCCCCATCCACTTGTCTAGGTTCTTCTTGAATAGTGTCATAGAGGTGCTCTGCTTCACATGAATTGGTAACCTGTTTCAGACATGCAGCAGTCACTGAGCGATACATCTGTCCCTCGAGTATGTCCTATTTAAGTCACAGGCCATATTTAGGTCCCTGGAACACACACACACACACACACACACACACACACACACACACACACACACACACACACAAAATGTGTGTGTGTGTGTGTGTGTGTGTGTGTGTGTGTGTGTGTGTGTTTGCGCGCATGTGTGTAGCTATATCTATCTATATATATATATATAATTATATATATATGTATATATATATATATATATATATATATATATATATATATATATATCTATATATATATGGGTCTACTTCACATAATCTAACATCCAAATGTTCGACTTTCATATGGCTGAGACCATATGATTGAATATTTGAATGTTCAACAATGTGAAAAAAAAAGTGAACAGTGCTGCACCCCCCACACCGCCTGCTATTTAAATATACCAACTCCGAGATCACACTACATTGTGATAAAGGGAAATCTTCCTTTTACATCCTGTATGCCGATCTGCATTCAGACCGTTCAAACTTTTAAAAGTTCAATCATATGGTCTCAGCCATATGAAAGTCGAGCTTTTAAAAGTTCGACCATCTGAAAGGGGACCTATAAATATATATATATATATATATATATATATATATATATATATATATAGGATCTATATTATATGAGCAAAAGTTCATATAAACAAACGCTCTTATAAAAGAAAATGCCAGACATCGAAAGTTATATTGTGGGGGGCTGCACCCCCCATACGCCCCACTAAATATATATTCCAACTCCGAGATCACACTACAGTGAGGAAAGGGCAAATATTCCTATCTTCACTGTACTGTGACCCCAGAAAAAGTGTTACGATGTCCGGCATTTTCGCTTATAAGAGCGTTCGTTCATATGAACTTTCGCTCATATAATATAGACCCCATATAAATATATATATATATATATATATATATATATATATATATATATATATATATATATATATATATATGGAAACCATCCATATAATCAAATGCTCATAATAGTGAAGATTTTGCCAGCAATGAGGAAATTTCCCCTTTCCGCATTGTAGAATAATCTTGGAGTACTTATATATAGGTTCATAGGTTCATAGGCTATCTGCCCTAGGGCATTTATAAGCCTAGCTAGAGTGTGTTTGGCTTTTGCCACCCATTTTAAATGAATTTTGCTATGCCCTTTTTCGAGGTTGGTATACTGTGCCTCTGTCTAACAGTGACACAGAAGTGATACCTGGGGTAAACCTAAGATCTCCCATCCACTCATCAAGATTCCTCTTGAAGAGAGTCAATGAGGGACTCTGCCTAACCTGGACTGGGATTTTATTCCAGAGTGAAGGGAGCCTCTGGGTTATGAATCTGTCTCTCCAGCATGTCCTATTTATTTCAGTGCTGAGGTTCAAGTCTGTCGAGCGCGTAGCTCGATGGGATTTGGATTTTCTGAGGTGCAGCATGTCCATTAATTCCAGGTTGGACATGGCTTTATACGTCAGGCACAGATCGCCTCTGAGCAGGCAGTATGCCACTGAGTAGAGCTGAAGTTTCTTTAACCGGGCAGCATATGGCATCTGTTCGAGCCCTGTGATCCTCTTGGTGAGGTACTTTTGGGGTCTTTCCAGTTGCTGCAGGTGTCTGGTAAGGTACATCCCAAAAGGGGCATTGTACTCAATTATGGGCCTAAGGAGGGATGAATAAAGAGGCACGATGACCTCCCCTGATCTAGATGTGAATCCCTTCATGATTAGGTGAGCTATATAAAATGTTTTTCTAACCACTTTGGCCACGTGGTTTTCAAATGAGAGATTGCTATCAACTTGGGTCCCCAGGTCCCTAATTACTTCTTCTGTACTTAATGGATTACCACCTATGTGGTAATTTGTGGGCACTTTGTTTTTGCCATAGGGGATGACTATACACTTTTTGGCGTTTAGCTTGAGGCCATGGCTCTGGCACCAGTTGTCTGCTTCTATGAGGCCCTTTTGGAGGATGCTTGTGTCGGCTGGAGAGTTGATTATGGTGCCTAGTTTGCAGTCATCTGCGAACTTGGTCAGCCACAGTCCTTCTGTGTTGGCCTGTACCTCCAAGAAATATATACCAAACAAGAGAGGTCCCAGGACTGAGCCTTGTGGGATGCCACTTGTAACTGGTTTGGAGTCTGACATGGCTCCAGCAATTCTAACCATGTGGGTTCTGTCCTTGAGCCAGTTTGCAACCCATCTAGTGACATAGGGGTTTATATTTAAGCTGGTGAGCTTATCTATAATGCCCGAGTGGGGTATTGTATCGAAGGCTTTTGCGAGGTCCAGGTAGGCTGTGTGGACCACCTTCCCCTCGTCAATGGCCTTGGTGACTGTTTCAAAGAAATCGACCAGGTTTAAGAGGCAGGATCTGCCCTTAACAAAGCCGAACTGGGTAGGATCCAGTGTCTGTAGGTCCCCAATATCTTTATTTATGAGGTCCATGATGATCCTTTCCATAACTTTGCAGACCAAGCTAGTCAGGCTTATGGGGCGATAGTTTCCAGGATCCGTTGAGGCACCACCTTTGTGGAGAGGGACCACTGTTGCTGTATGCCACTCTTTGGGTACATATCCTGTAGTAAGGCTGAGATTGAACAGTAGTTTTATGTTTGGGTTTAGCTCTTCTTGGAGTTCATGTAGGACGCAGCCCGGGACACCGTCTGGTCCCATTGATGCTGTATATTTAACAAGCAGGTGTGGGTGGCACAGTCCCACACACAGGAGGTGTGTGTGGGGGGGCTTGCCCCTGCAAAAAATTACCTCTGTGGGTTTCTTTTCATTGTTTTATGTTTCGATCATTTTGGATTGTTTTTTCTTTAGATGCATTTGTACTTTTATATATCAAAGCACTAATTGTCCTGCCCAACACAGAGCCAATGGTAAGGCTGTCTTCCCAGATTAAAGTCAGGAGTTTTGCTGTTTTACTGATACATCATTGTCAAAATGTCATATACTGTGGAAGGCAGTGTACTGCAATATAACTGAGATTTGAGTTGTATTGAAATTTCTAAGGGTAGAATAGCTGTTAATGGGTACATAGCATACCTTAGTTTCCAGGAATAATTCTGTGAAACGTTTATTAAATACTCTCAAAATGGTTTGGTGCATTATACAAGATATATTTTGGGAGTATGCAACTTCTGCTTAGATTGAAATATGCAGTACTTGTCTAGAATATATCATAAATAGTTACAGTGTGGGTGTATAGCAACACTTTAATCCAGATATGGGCTGTCCAGAAGCATGTGTTCTACTTCCTTCATTCTATTGTCTGCCTACTAAATTATCTACCATACTTTTTAAACCATAATAGAGAAATCCTTGATTCTAAGTTAGGAGGAATCCTGTTTTGTTAGAACGTTTACCTGAAGGAAGTTATGTTTTATGTTCTGGAGACTATCAGTGAGTAGTAAATCTTTAGGTCTGGCAGTATAATATGATTAGTTATGTTTATGGCTAAATTTTACTCAGAAAACATCACTCTGAATATGTAAATCAAGTCACCCTTTAAAAGTGTATAATAAGCAAAAAAAGTTTAGTTTTGATATAAATGTTCAGCATATATGATGAAATCTCTGGATATGTTTTGCATACCCTTCTTTAACTTATGTTAGAAATCTCAGAAACAATACCCAGAACTGCACAGAGTTAATAGTAAAGTTTATCCCATACTTGGACCTAGAAGATATAGCCAATATACTAGCAAGCACATTTAATCCAAACTTTCCCCTTTCCCCCTTCCCCTCCTATATTCCCAGAACACATACCTGCATCTACACCTCCTCAAATGTTTCAAGAACAAGTCCTCAAGATCTGAAGGTGGTAGATGCCCTGTGAGCACTGTTTCCCTGCAGCTCTCATTACTAGAAAACATAATCGCTAAACAGCCATCAAAATAACAAGCAGAAACTCTTCAGAAGAAGTGCCAAACATCATCTGATGCAGATGAACTAAAAACTGGGAAAATTAACAACCTCCAAGCTAAAAATACCTTAAAAATGTAACTTAGAAAACTGAATATTTGGATCATATGTGCTGAGGCCTGCAGCCCTTACAGGAAAAAAGAAAAGAATCTGCAAGACTTACCAAAATGTCTCAAACAACTGAGCAAATGGATTTACAAACTACAAAAACCAAGCTGTCACAAATTAACTCACCAGACAAAGAAACAGTTAATAAAAGGCAAAGAGCAACTAAAATATAAGAAGCTTCAAAACTGAATACTAAACAAAAATCAGAAGCATCCTAGAACATAGATGAACTGAAATCTACACTCCTACCAATACAAACAGCTATACAGGGTTTTTCAGAACAGCTAACTGGATTTGGAAATAACCTAGAACAAATAGCCAAATGTCTTGACATAACAGAAGCCAAAGCTATTAAAAATTAAATGAAAATAGAAGAACTTCAGAATAAAGTAAAATCTAAAGAAGCATCAATAAAGGAAATCCAAGAAAAACTAGCAGATCTTGAGGCAAGAAGCTGCAGAAATAATCTATTAATAAGAGGCATACCTGAAAAATATGAACACCACCAACTACAAGAAACTGTTATACAGATTATAAGTTTTTTCATAGAAGACGAAGAATTTGCAAAAAAAGCGGACATTGAGAGAGAGAATACATAGAGCTCTCCGCAAATCTCAGGATATAACCAAGCCGAGGCAAGTGTATGCCAAATATCTTAACTTTCAACATGTACAGAAAATACTAAATACAGCTAAAACTAAAAGTTGATAACCTGGAACGGACATAAAATTAACTTTGCCCAGGATCTGCCAATGCAAATAAAACAGCAAAGAAAAATACTTTCTCCCTTCTGTGCATTCCTAATAAGCAAGAAAATCAAGTTTTATATGAAATACCCCAGCTTCCTTTCCTTTCACGATAAAGATCGAAGATTCATTGTTAACTCACCAAAAGAAGCAAAAACAGCATTTCTATAGGCTTTTAATGCACTTCCCGACTTGTGAAATCTCTGAGCATCAAATGGCAGTGAATCCATAACTTAAAACATCAAATGTAGCAAGTATATTCAAGGAAAAAAACAAAAACCGAAAATAAAAGAAGAAATCCCATTTTTTTTTTCGGTTTTTAGTGTTTCAACATTCCATCTGACACAGGAAGTTCCCATATTAACAGGAAGTAGACAGTATGCATGGAGAAGAAAGTTTCAAGCTTCAGTTTCACGCCAGGACCCATTTCAAGGTGGCACACCTTCTATTTCCTCTGTCCAGACAATACACAGAGCCTGGGACAACAATCAGGGAACAAAATGAAAGAAACCACTCCACTACATTGGAAAACAATGAAAACCAAGTAGAAATAGATTGTAAACCTCCTACGCTACCTAGAAATAATGGGAAGCTCACTACAAATCCCAAGACAGAATGCTTTTACTAATGCAAGGTTTTGAGGCACTGTGTACTGCTACTATTTATTTTCAACAGGGTTATAACTAATTAAAAACATTTCCTTGGAAAAGGATAAGAATAGATATAAAATAGAATTAAGGACATTAAACTGAAACCTGTGACTCTGATATCTGTACGTATATTATGTATATAATATGTATACATGTGTTTTTTTCTCTCTCATTACTGCATATATAGTGGAATGTTGCTGGCAAGCAAACATAGGACATATGGGTTGATTATCTTCTAAAATTGCAGAATATAACAGTATTAGAGTGAGCAATCTCAGAATTATATGTAAACACTAACAGGTATGTAAACCAATCTCTGTAATATATATAGGGCCATCTCTCTGATTTGTTATTTAAATGTTTAGCATGGTTCTTACTCACAATCTAAAAGGCACTATTGAGAAACTGAGAGCAGGGATTTAGGATACTGTGTTGTGCAGGAATATCCAGCTCTTGAGTGCATTAAAATTTGTATTATAGAGTTGGCTTTTAACTTATATCATCTATTATGTAAAAGTGTTATAGCGTTACCTTATGCATGATACACTAATTGAAATGTTTTTGAAAGTTACATTTTTTGATTCTTTTCCAGATGGGGTAGATAAGTGGTTAGGCATTAGGGTTTTTCTGGAGGGAACAGGTGTTGCAGTAGCTATACTTAGACTAATGGAAACAGTTTTTAAAACAATTCAACAAAGTATAAGGGAAATCGCTAAAGTTATTTTAACTATAAGCTACAATGTAGAGAAAGAATGTGGATAATCGATTCATGGAACGTAAATGGACTTCAAGATAAAAAGAAAAGAAAGCTACTTTTTGCACCTACTTTTCCAATCTAAGGCAAACATAATCTTTTTACAAGAGACCCATATGCTTGCTGAAGATTGGGAAAAAGACAGAGAAAAAAAATGGCTATTTAAAATAATAGCATCTGGCAATATTACAAACTCTAAGGGTGTTGCAATTCTTATTAAAAAATCTTTCAGTTGGAAAATAACAGAATGCGTGGCAGACCAGAATGGCAGATGGTGTTATTTTGTTTGCACTAATACCCACTGTCAAACCTGTTCTGTTCTTAAATTTATATAGCCCATGTGTAAAACAGCAAGATTTTATTATTGAAGTATATAATATCTTAATGAAATTCCCAAGCTGCTATTACATATTAGGAGGCGACTGGAACATGGTTCTTAACCCAGAAACAGACAGATCTACTAAAACAAAATATACAACTCCCAAATTTTATTAGCTTTAAAGGACCTAATAATAGACTACAAACTAGCTGACCCATACAGTTTTAGTGACAGCAAATCCTCAGTTAACAAATATATGTATTACTCTCCATGTTATAAATCATGGTCTAGAATAGATTTCTTTCTGGTCTCTTAGATACTTCTTGAAACAAAAGCAAACTACAAGATAGTACTGATCCCACCTAGCGACCAAAACAATAAACCCAAATGCCCATCATGGTCCTTAAATCCAAACCTCTTGCAAAAGAAGGATGTAATCCAAAAAATAAATAATACACTACTGGAAATAGACAATAATTCTTTAGATAAGAACATATCATATGATGTACAGTGGGCAGCTTGCAAAGCAAGAATGAGAGTAATATTAATTCGGAAAGCATCCCATTACAAAAAAATATACAGAGAAGAAGAATATAAACTACAAACCAAATTCAAATTAACTACAGCTCAAAGCTAGAAACACAGATGATAAACTTGCAAAAAGAATTATACCTCTTACATTCAAAACAATGCTCTTTTGTTGAGATGAAGATGCTAACTAGATATACTGACAGTGCTCAAACCCCTTTCAAATTACTAGCACGAATAATCACAGCCAAACAAGCAATACCAAATATAACAGAATTAGACTAGGAAGGAGGAAAATGAGTACAAATCAAGACATTGCAAAGAGTTTTGAAGACATATACAGGAACCTGTATGGCCCACAAAAGCAAACTAAATCAGAAGATCATACAAATTTCCTAAGAAATGTAACCTTCCCAAAAATAAATGAACAACAAAATGAAATGTTAAGAGCACCATTCACAAAAGAAGAAATCCTAGCTGAAATAACTAAATTAAAATCAAGTAATGCACCAGGACCAGACGGTTTCACGAATTAATTTTACAAAACCTTTGCCCAAAACTTACCAATTTACTAAAACTATACAACCACATCAGGGAGTTTGGCATTATAGATCCATACTTAAATGTCTCCCGAACTATTTTTATTCATAAGCCTAACTCAGAAAAATCAAATCCACTAAACTACAGACCAATCTCACTAATAAATATTGACATCAAAAACCTAGCTGCTATCCTAGCAAACAGACTTCGAGTATTGTCAGTAATCATCTCTCCAGAACAAGCTGGGTTTATCCGCTCTAGGGAAACCTGGGATAACACACTTACCCTAGATGCAATAATGAAACTATGTGAAAAAGAAACAACTCAAGGTATGCCCTGGTGTTAGACGCTAGCAAAGCCTTTGATAAAGTTAATCAAGAATTTCTGTTTGAAACACTGTCATTCTATAATATTCCAAAATAATTCACTGACATAATAAGAAAGATATACAAAAGCTCATACACATCAGTTAAAATAAATAAAATAGAATACAAACCAATAAAAATTGTAAATGGCACAAGACAGGGTTGCCCCCTCTCTCCATACCTCTTCAGTTTGTATATTGAACCCTTATTCCTGTCATATTCCAGCGCACATGTCATCACATACCAAAGCTTCTAAATAATAAAATTGTCCTAACAGCTTTCACAGATGATCTCAATACGTATTTTGAAACCCCTAATACAGACCTTAGTAAAATTATGAAATCTATTAAAAATTTCTCAGAAGTATCAAACTATGAAATCAATACATCCAAATCTAAAATCTTTCCAATTAATCTGCTAGGCCATAAAGAATACTATTCCCCGGACACGCCAATTCAAATTGATTACTCCCTCAAATATTTAGGAATACTTTTCGATCATAACTAGAAGTCAATAATCCCAAACAACTTAGGGAAGCTATCGACAAACGTAAACCAAGACTTCTACAGATGGAAAAATATGAAGGTATCAACCTTAGCTAAGGTTGCAGTCATTAAAATGAATGTTCCCCCAAAAGTGATTTATCAATTAAATGCAACAAACACTAGCATCCCCAAAAACTTCTTTCACAAAATCTGCACAGAAATAGCTAAGTTCATCTGGTACCCAAAATCAACAAGGATCAAATACTCTAAATTAATCCTGCCAAAAGAAAGAGGGGGACTGGGTCTACCAGATTTCAAGCTATATTATAATATAATTTACTCTAACAGAATAATACAGATATCAGAACACTCTCCTATGGCTAAAGAATGGTCACCAACATGGGTTTAACTATGGTTTGAACATATTAAATCCATTAAATATTAATCCCAAAGTCCTACCCTTTATCCAGAAAGAACAAATCAAGAATACTGGATTACACAAATCATTAATAACTAATATCATAATATTCCGGAAGCTACTTGAATCTGTAAAAACCTAGTGCATACTTAGACTCTTCTGCAACCTATACATTTAAATCCTAATCTCACATTAAATAATATGATAAATCTCAGTCAATATCCACAAATTAAGAACTATCTCATATGGGAAATTCTCAAAATGAAAGATCATACTGTAGAAGAGACCAGAGAAAATTTGAAGCTTACCAAAAAACATATAATAATTCTAAGACAACTTAAATATCTGGCTGCCACATTGGGTAACTTTAACAATTCAGTAAAGCAGACAGATATTACAACAACACTGCTTCAATGCCTTTCTTATAAAAAGAAAATGCTTTCTAACACATACAAGTTAATTACATCCATCAAATATCAGTCATCTTTACTGTTCTCTGCCCATACAAGTTAATTACATCCATCAAATATCAATCATCTTTACTGTTCTCTGCCCATACAAGTTAATTACATCCAACAGATATCAATCATCTTTACTGCTCTCTGCCCATACAAGTTAATTACCCATACAAGTTAATTACAGCCATCAAATATCAATCATCTTTACTGTTCTCTGCCCATACAAGTTAATTACATCCATCAGGTATCAATCATCTTTACTGTTCTCTGCCCATACAAGTTAATTACATCCATCAAATATCAATCATCTTTACTGTTCTCTGCCCATACAAGTTAATTACATCCAACAGATATCAATCATCTTTACTGTTCTCTGCCCATACAAGTTAATTACAGCCATCAAATATCAATCATCTTTACTGTTCTCTGCCCATACAAGTTAATTACAGCCATCAAATATCAATCATCTTTACTGTTCTCTGCCCATACAAGTTAATTACATCCATCAAATATCAATCATCTTTACTGTTCTCTGCCCATACAAGTTAATTACATCCAACAGATATCAATCATCTTTACTGTTCTCTGCCTATACAAGTTAATTACAGCCATCAAATATCAATCATCTTTACTGTTCTCTGCCCATACAAGTTAATTACAGCCATCAAATATCAATCATCTTTACTGTTCTCTGCCCATACAAGTTAATTACATCCATCAAATATCAATCATCTTTACTGTTCTCTGCCCATACAAGTTAATTACATCCATCAAATATCGATCATCTTTACTGTTCTCTGCCCATACAAGTTAATTACATCCATCAAATATCAATCATCTTTACTGTTCTCTGCCCATACAAATTAATTACAGCCATCAAATATCAATCGTCTTTACTGTTCTCTGCCCATTCAAGTTAATTACATCCATCAGATATCAATCATCTTTACTGTTTTCTGCCCATACAAGTTAATTATTTCCATCAAATATCAATAATCTTTACTGTTCTCTGCCCATACGAGTTAATTACATCCATCAAATATCAATCATCTTTACTGTTCTCTGCCCATACAAGTTAATTACATCCATCAAATATCAATCATCTTTACTGTTCTCTGCCCATACAAGTTAATTACATCCATCAGATATCAATCATCTTTACTGTTCTCTGCCCATACAAGTTAATTACATCCATCAAATATCAGTCATCTTTACTGTTCTCTGCCCATACAAGTTAATTACATCCATCAAATATCAATCATCTTTACTGTTCTCTGCCCATACAAGTTAATTACATCCATCAAATATCAATCATCTTTACTGTTCTCTGCCCATACAAGTTCATTACATCCATCAAATATCAGTCATCTTTACTGTTCTCTGCCCATACAAGTTAATTACTTCCATCAAATATCAATCATCTTTACTGTTCTCTGTCCATACAAGTTAATTACATCCATCAAATATCAATAATATTTATTGTTCTCTGCCGATACGAGTTAATTACATCCATCAGATATCAATCATCTTTACTGTTCTCTGCCCATACAAGTTAATTACAGCCATCAAATATCAATCATCTTTACTGTTCTCTGCCCATACAAGTTAATTACAGCCATCAAATATCAATCATCTTTACTGTTCTCTGCCCATACAAGTTAATTACATCCATCAAATATCAATCATCTTTACTGTTCTCTGCCATACAAGTTAATTACATCCATCAAATATCAATCATCTTTACTGTTCTCTGCCCATACAAGTTAATTACATCCATCAAATATCAATCATCTTTACTGTTCTCTGCCATACAAGTTAATTACATCCATCAAATATCAGTCATCTTTACTGTTCTCTGCCCATACAAGTTAATTACAGCCATCAAATATCAATCATCTTTACTGTTCTCTGCCCATACAAGTTAATTACATCCATCAAATATCAATCATCTTTACTGTTCTCTGCCCATACAAGTTAATTACATCCATCAAATATCAATCATCTTTACTGTTCTCTGCCCATACAAGTCAATTACATCCATCAAATATCAATTGTCTTTACTGCTCTCTGCCATACAAGTTAATTACATCCATTAGATATCAATCATCTTTACTGTTCTCTGTCCATACAAGTTAATTACATCCATCAGATATCAATCATCTTTACTGTTCTCTGCCCATACAAGTTAATTACAGACATCAAATATCAATCATCTTTACTGTTCTCTGCCCATACAAGTTAATTACATCCATCAGATATCAATCATATTTACTACTCTCTGCCCATGCAAGTTAATTACATCCATCAGATATCTATCATCTTTACTGTTCTCTGCCCATACAAGTTAATTACATCCATCAAATATCAATCATCTTTACTGTTCTCTGCCCATACAAGTTAATTACATCCATCAAATATCAATCATCTTTACTGTTCTCTGCCCATACAAGTTAATTACATCCATCAAATATCAATCATCTTTACTGTTCTCTGCCCATACAAGTTAATTACAACCATCAAATATCAATCATCTTTACTGTTCTCTGCCCATACAAGTTAATTACATCCATCAAATATCAATCATCTTTACTGTTCTCTGCCCATACAAGTTAATTACATCCATCAAATATCAATCATCTTTACTGTTCTCTGCCCATACAAGTTAATTACATCCATCAAATATCAGTCATCTTTACTGTTCTCTGCCCATACAAGTTAATTACAACCATCAAATATCAATCATCTTTACTGTTCTCTGCCCATACAAGTTAATTACATCCATCAAATATCAATCATCTTTACTGTTCTCTGCCCATACAAGTTAATTACATCCATCAAATATCAATCATCTTTACTGTTCTCTGCCCATACAAGTTAATTACATCCATCAGATATCAATCATCTTTACTGTTCTCTGCCCATACAAATTAATTACATCCATCAGATATCAATCATCTTTACTGTTCTCTGCCCATACAAGTTAATTACATCCATCAAATATCAATCATCTTTACTGTTCTCTGCCCATACAAGTTAATTACATCGATCAAATATCAATCATCTTTACTGTTCTCTGCCCATACAAGTTAATTACATCCATCAAATATCAATCATCTTTACTGTTCTCTACCCATACAGGTTAATTACATCCATCAGATATCAATCATCTTTACTGCTCTCTGCGCATACAAGTTAATTACATCCATTAAATATCAATCATCTTTACTGTTCTCTGCCCATACAAGTTAATTACATCCATCAGATATCAATCATCTTTACTGTTCTCTGCCCATACAAGTTAATTACATCCATCAAATATCAATCATCTTTACTGTTCTCTGCCCATACAAGTTAATTACATCCATCAGATATCAATCATCTTTACTGTTCTCTGCCTACTGGAATGAGAAAAATGAAAAAAAATTACGGATGAACAAAAATCCAAAATTATCCCCTTTCAAGAGTTTAATCTATGCACAATTGATGATCAACAATAATGCCTACTACAAACCACTGATTTTAAATAAATTTAATTCAAACTACTCCCCAAACTGTCCCTACTGTCCAACAGTGAACACTGATCTCTTTCATATCCTGTGGGGCTGTAAATTTACATACAAGTTATGGTGTTCTCTAAAGGTGAAGTGAGAAAAAATGGGTTACGAGCAGTCAACATTATCATGAGAATTTGCTATCCTACATAAAACCCCCCAAAAATTACTTAAGCAGGACACATGGATATTAGTCACATTATTTGAGCTAATGAAACCATATATCACTCAGACTTGGACAGGTAGAACCAAACTATCATGGGAGGAATTCAAGAACAAAGCTACTAGATATGTTACAGCACATAAATTGATCACAAGATATGTTACAGCACATATACGCACGTATTTTCAAAAACACTATTGTCTCCTTCTGAACCACATTCTAAAAGAATGAATATTATTCAAAGAATCAAATCATCACATTGTATACAGAATTCCCCTATACTAAATAAAGTACAAATCAAAGAAGCTTAGACAAGCAACTTAAGGATGAATCAAATACAGATACATCTCTCTCATGCTTCAGCCCTTTAGCTGCTGTTGCACTTGCTGTAAATATTGTATATAGTGTGTTAGAGTTTACTACACCATGCAGTTAGGATAATTCTATACATTTTCCTGTTAAAATTTGAAAATAAATAGTAAATGTGTTTTATTCTATGTGACTTAGTAGAAATATGACCTGATTGCATGTTGAAACAAATTATTACTTTTATCTGACAATTTTCATGATTATTTGTGTTGTTATCTACTGTAGTATACTTTTGGAAAACAAATAAAAATAAATATGGAAAAAAGAACAAGTCCTCAATGACGCCCAAGATGGCTGCACATTGATCAACAGCTTAACTTCAGCTTTCCCAGTGCGAAAATACAAACTGAGACAAAGGAGTCTCATTGAAAATGTTTTTGGTAACATTCAGTTAATTTCTAGTAAATACATTGCTTGAATGCCAGCAAAGAAGAAATTTGGAAATCCTGAAAGAAAATCAACCAGAAAGGGTGAAGTGAAAACACTGCCTGAGAAGGCCTCTGCAGCTGTTCTGCAGAAAAAGTGGTTCAAGCTTCAGCTTTGGTTCAAGAGATGGCTTCCAGTCATTTAGAGGAAACTAAATCAAATGTATTCAGAGGTGATTAAAATAAATGAAACATTGAAGGAATATATCAATTCAAAAAACAAAAGGTTGGAGAAATAGAAGAAACTTTAACTAGCCATTCAAATGAACTGACAAAATTGCAAAAATCAGGATGACATGAAGAAAAAGCTGTCTGAATATGAGGTTTCTGAAGAAAAACTGTTTAAAAAATAGTAGAGTTGGAGGATAGAGTGCACAGACAAAACCTGAGATTTTCTGCTGTACCAGAGTAACTGGAAGAAACAGACTGTATTAACTTTATGAAACTACAAATAAGCAATTGGATAGGGCACATTGAGTGTATGGTCCAAACCTCGCCATAAGAAAGAAGTCAAGACCTATATTAGTATAGATGTAATCATACCACCAGGACGCATTGCTCCTAACAACATTGTGGCAGAAGGGCAACATATTAAACACTGGAGACCACAGAGTATAGAAAATGATTATTCACTGTACAGCAGGCAGAAGAGAAGCAAATTTATCCCAGCAATCAGGGAATGTCGAGAGGCAAGTATGAGATTCCAGCTGCCATATCCAGCTGTCTTCAAAGTGATTTTTCTTGGAGGAGTAAAATCTTTTTTTTTTTTTTTTTTATACAGAACAGGCTAAGGAGGAAATAAAAAGGTTTATCCAACAAAAAGTGAGTCATCAAGCAGAAGGAGACGCTGATTCTCATTCTTCTGATGGTAAGGTTCATAGAGAGACTTTGCTAGTGAAACCTTTTCCAGTGTTCCAAAGGAAAATGCTTGAGAGACAGAAAAAACACAGGAGTTGACTTTTAGTGAAATCTGTTTTTGCAAGACAAAGTGACTGAAAAACACTAGATGTTTGTTGACTTTGGGTGGACTGTAATGCATATATTCCACTTTATATCATTAATGTTTAGAAGGACAATAAAGGGGGGACTAACTGTGAGTAAAACAATTCTTGATCTTACTTACATTTACATAAAACATTTCATGACATAAACTGCATGTTATATACAGTATAACAGTTTTGTGCTGTGTGTAGTCAGGTGTAATTTAAATGTAGGGGAGTCTTCGGTGACTATTGTTTTTGTTAGAGATATTGAAGTATAAAAGTGCCTTTTTTTTGTTGTAAGAAGTATAGGTATTACAGTACAACAGGAGAAAGGAAGGCTAGAGAAAAGCAAGTTCAATGTTCATTTGCTGTGATCTTGGGTGGGTTGGGATGGGGTGTAAAAGTGCACTTATATTATATATGGAATTAGGATATTTTCTCATTTTATTTTACAAGGATGAATATCTAGATTGCTACCTTTGGCTTAAGCTGTAAACAGACATTTTTGTAAGCATGTAGGCTTTAAAATAAGACCGATAATGAAAGCCGTGAAAATGCTAAGCTTTTTACAGCTGCAAAGATATTTATTAGCTTGTTTGTTTTCTACTAGTGAATGTTAAGTGGAGTCCGAATGTCTGTAGCTGAGGGTAGCTGTGCATTCTTTTCTGAGTAAAATTTAGTACATTTCGGTGGAGACAAGCTATCTGCAGGTACAAACAGTTAATCTTGAGAATTCTGAGTATTCTTTGCTGAGGGAAATGCAAAATTTAAAAGTACAATGGCAAGCAGTTTGGTGAAAAATTAAGTTTGAAATTATGAGAAGTGAATAAGAGGTAACAACCCCCCTAGCAGCCTTAATGCAGTTACTAGAACAGTATAATATTTAGTTTTATTTAAAGATAACTAGTGCAGTTTTTCTTAGGGCTAGAGTTCTCTTCTTTCTCTTCAAATACCTTTAGGATCATAGCATCATAGGAAGTTACTAGTCTAATGGCCCTAGGGCCCTTACAAGCCCAGCCAAGTTCTACCTTTATTTCCATGATCAGCACCTATTACCCCTGTCCAAGAGGGACCCAGGTAGAACCCCCAGGATGAATTTATGATTATCCATCCAGTCGTCCAGATTGCATTTGAAGAAGACCAATGAGGTGCTCTGTTTGACATGAAGTGAGGTGTGGTAACCTCTGGAAGACAAATCTGCCCCTCCAGCAGGTTCTATTAATGCCACATATAAGGTTAAGATCTTTAGAGCAAGTAACCCATGTACCATTTAACTTATGGATATGCAGCATTTTCAATAAAGCAGGGTCAGAGATTGCCTTATATGCAAGGCAGAGATCGTCTCTGAGTAGTCTGTATGAAACAGAATAAAGTGACAGTAATTTCAGACAGTCCACATAGGACAGATGGTGAAGACCTTGAATTTTCCTTGTGAGGAAACTTTGTGGTCTCTCCAACTGCTGCAGGTGCTTTGAAAGGTACATACCAAAATGGGAATCATACTCAGTTATTGGCCTGATGAGGGAAGAGTACAGGGAGGTTATAACTTCTTTTTTTTCTGGAGGCAATGCCCTTAATTATGAGTTGAGCAATATAGAATGCCCTTCTTACCACTGTGGAGACATGCTGATGAAAGGTAAGGTTGCTGTCAACCTGTGTGTCCAGGTCTCTCACCACTGAGTGCGTACTTATGGTGTTGCTATTGATGTAGTAATTAGCAGGAACATCACTCTTACTGAAAGGGATGATAATACATTTAGGATAATACATTTTTTTGCATTGAGTTTAAGGCCATGACTTTGGCACCAATCATTTGTTTGTGTAAGACCCTCTTGTAGGATGTTGACATCATTTGGAGAGTCTATGACCACTCCTAGTTTGCAGTCATCAGCAAACTTTGTCAGCCACAGATGTTTAGCTTTTACTTGTACTTTGGAGAAGTAGATTCCAAACAGTAGAGGTCCCAGGACGTATTCCTGTGGAGCACCACTGGTTGCAGGTCTGCTGTTGGAGGTGGATTCCCCTAGTTTGACTGTATGTGTTCTATCAGTGATTCAGTAAGCAACCCATCTAACAATATAAGGGTTGATACCTACTTTAATTTCTTCAAATCTTTTGGGTTTATAATACCATGATGGGAATGGACCCCATTCCTAAGTCAAAGTATGATTAAAGTTCATAAAATTAGTATTGTTTCAATCTTTGATGCCTAGCTGGGTGAGTTTGTTAATGACGACTAAGTGGGAGATAGTGTTAAAAGCCTTAGCTAAGCCTAGGTAGGCTGTATGCACAGATTTCCCCTTGTCCAGGACCTTGGTTACTGTGTCGAAGAAGTCCACCAGGTTTAACAGGCATGATCTTGCTTTGACAAATTCAAACTGAGTAGGTTCAAATGTTTGGAGATTATCTATATCTTTGTTGATAGGGTCCATGATGATTTGCTTCTTGGCCTTGCAGGTAAGGTTAGTCAGGCTAATAGGTCTATAGTTCCCAGGGTCAGTGGAAGCACCACCTTTGTGCAAGGGAATAACAGTGGCCATTTTCCATTCAGCTGGGATGAGGCCGGTGCTTAGACTACCCAATTGTGCTGCCAATTCTTGTTAAAGCCCATGTAGAGCATAGCCTGGGATGTTATCAGGTCCCATAGGTGCTGTATTTTTGGCCTTAGTGAGGGCGTTTACAACCTGCTCTTCAGAGATACAAGGTAGGGTACAGATGGTACAATTGTCATGGGCTGCGTGTTTTGAGGACAGGGGAGTGAAGTTTTTACAGAACCTGTCAGCCAACAGGTTAGCTCAGTATATGTGATATCATTAACTACCTGTTCGGCACAAATCTGGGCCTTTCCAGATGTAACTGAAGAATGCATTATGGTTGTCCTTAGTTGAGGAAGCTAATTTAGATTCATAGTTTGCTTTGGAGGACTTCACAAGAAGTCTTATTTGCTTTTTTTAAACTGAGGAAGGAGTGTTTCCAGTTTAGAGCTTGCTCCTTCGTACTCTTGGACAGCAATTTCTTCCCTTATTGTAAAGCCTGCTAATGGCAGTTGTCCACCAGGCAGGTTTGCTCTTCCTTGAGAAGCTTGTTTTGGTCCTATCAGGTACAGCAGAGTCAATGCAGGTATACAGATATTTGTATAAAACATTGGTGTAGAACTCTGCATAGTTGCCAGTTCCATCTGAGGGGGGAGGTGCAGTGAAGCTATTTATACTATCCTGTAAGTGGTTATAATCTGCTTTGGAGAAGTTTTTAGTTTAGTTGCTGCTGTGTGTGTGTGTGTGTGTGTGGGGGGGTCAGGTGTGATAGTTACTTCGAATGAGACTGATTTGTTGTCAGATCTCACCAAGGGAGACTTCACAGTGGGAGGTGCTACAGTGAGCCCCCATATTGGTAATCACCAGCTCCACCAGCTCCAGGATGTTGCCACCCCTTGTGGGGGTGTCAACCAGCTGCTCCAGGGCATTGAAGTTAATGAAGTCGAGGAACCTTTGGGCAAGTGAGTTTGATCAGGAGTAATTTACCCAGTGAATATATGGGTAGTTAAAGTCACCCAAGGCCATGGTGTTTGGATGTATCTTGATAGACTCAAGTAGATCCAAATAAGCAGAGTGGATGTCCTGATTCATGGAGGGGGTCCTGTAGCTGGCAATGACTTGAGTAGGTGTCCTACCAACAGTTAATTGCACCTGACGTATCTCCAGGGAATCATACTGTTTAACCAATCTGGAGGTGTATTTATGTTTAATAAATATTGATACACCACTTCCTTTAGTTTTCATACCTTCAGTTTGTGGTCTGATCGTGTGGAAGGAGGTGTAACCTGGTATGGCTGGGGTGCTTTCCACAGCCTTGAACCAGGTCTCCATGACTGCACAAATGTCAGTGTCTTCCAAGGTGATGACTGCTTCCAGTGACTGCAGTTTCATGTTAAGACTCTTAGCGTTTAGCAGCATAACTTTGAAGTTGTTTTTAGATGGAGATTTTATTATGGAAGATAGAAATATTTTCTGAATTTAAAGCCAGTGATTTATTATGGAAGATAGAAACATCTTCTGAAGTTATAGCTAGATAGAAATATCTTCTGAAGTTATAGCTAATGACGGGGATAAAATGAAAATGGAGTTTAAAAATAGAATTGCAATAAAAGAGAAAGAGATATGGTTAACGCGTAATGGAAATTACTTAGAAGGGCTCACAAAGGTTAAAGTATTGCAAAATAATGGGAATCTCACAATACAACAGGAGGAGCAAATGCAGACTGCTAAAGAGAAGATAAGGAAGTTTCTGGATAACATGCATGAATTTAGAAGGATTGCAGTTAAGCAACTATTTCTGATAACAATCCCAGAGCACAAAAATGTTTAGCACAAAGACTCAGGCAACAGAACACTGAAAGCATTGTTGACAAAAGTATGGAACCTATAACAAAAAAAAAATAACCAGTGCTCCTGTAGAGGCTTTAGAGATATTCTGGACATTTTATGAACATTTGTATAAAGCAGAGAAATGTGGAAATCAAGTAAGAGTACAGATGGAAATATTTATGGAAGACTCAATTATGCCAGGGTTAGAGAAAGACAAGGCTCAACAACTAACAGTTAAGATAGGAGGTGATGAGATAAAAACAGTGATGTATAATCAATCTTCAGGAAAGTCTCCAGGAACAGATGGTATTCTGGTGGAAGTTTGGAAATTAGGAGGGAAGAAAGAGATAAAGATCTGGAAAATTTTGTTTAACAGCATTTTAAAATAAGTGAAAGCACCAGCATATTGGAAGAAAGCTGTGTTGGCTGTGATACCTAAAGATGACAAAGACCCTTCATACCCAGCTTCATATAGACCCATTTCAATTTTAAACCACAATTATAAAGTATTTATGTCTATACTAGCAGAAGAAAAACAGGCTGGAAGGAAGCACTCAGGTTCACAGTTTCTTCAAAGTTTAATGGCACAAGTAGAAGATAAGCAAAACATAGTGTTTTGCTTATCTACTACTTGTGCCATTAAACTTTGAAGAAACTGTGAACCTGAGTGCTTCCTTCCAGCCTGTTTTTCTTCTGTTATTGGTGGTTACTGTGGTTGGAATCCCCGTTTTTCACTACTTATGTCTATACTAGCTAAAAGAATGGCAAAGGTGTTGCCAAAATTGATAAATATGGATCAGAGTGGTTTTATGGAGGGGAGGCAAACATTTGACAACATTCATAGAACAATGATGATCCAGAGGGAAGCAGAATGTAAGAAAATACCTATGTTGTTGATGGGTCCTGATGAAAAAAAAGAATTTGACAGAGTGAGCTGGGATTTTATGAGTAGGGCATTGGGAAACATTTTCATTCCATGATTCAATAATAAGGTTAATTAGAAGGATATATGAAGGATCTGAGGCAAGAATTAAAGTGGGGGGGGGGGTTCCTCTCAAATAAGCTGTGTTTGAACAGATGGACCAGGTAGGGGTATCCTCTTTCCCTTTATTTGCATTTTAGTTAGAACCAATAGCAAAGAAAATAAGGAACTCAGAAATACAAGGATTTAATTGGTATGGTAATCAAAAAAGTTGGCTTTATTTGCAGATATTATTTTGTACCTGATAAATCCAGAAAAGGTACATATCAATGTAGTGGAACATTTTGAGACAGTTTCAAATTTTTTGGGATATAAAATTAATACAGATAAAAAGTGTATAGCCATAAATCATGTACCCATACACATATTGGTTCAGCAATACCTATATTTATTGGGACATGATAAGATGAAGTATTTAGGAGTATGGATTAAAAAAGATTCTGTTATGGCAGCTAAGGAGATGTGGGAAGAGACTAAAAATATAATACAAAAAGTGAGGAACTGGAAACTCTTATTTATTAATATGGATAGTAGGATACAAGCAGTATACAGGTCACAAGTATACTTTTATCAAACCAAGGAGAAGTTGTGGACACTAATTAAAGAATTGAAGGAATTTATCTGGGAGGAAGAGAGGGCAAATGTTAAGTGGGATAAACTAATCCTTTCAATAGAACAAGGTGGTTTAGGTTTTTACCTGATTTGAATGGATAGTTTAGAGCTACACAGTTAAAGCTCATATACATAACACAAACAGAAAGCTACAATTCATAGTGGAAAAGGATGATTATGAAGCAATAGGGACGTTCAGGAAAAAAAGAGAGAGAGAGTGGGATTTTGGATGCAGATCCCTAAGGAGAATAATAATACCCATACAGAATATTAGATTTATAAAGTAGCAGAAAATATTCTAAGAACTAAGCCAATATGAGAATGGAGAAAGGAGATTTTGCCTATAGGAATGACTGCAAGTAGGGAAATAGAAAATAGGCAAGGGGGGTGCTGGGATTTACTGAAGAAACCTGGCAAAGGAACCAAGATATTGGGAGCAAATAACTCAAACAGGAAAGGTAATAAGAGTGGGATGAGACCAAAAAAACATTTGGATTGCAGACCAGAGATTGCATTCCCTACCAGGGTTTGATCTCAGAGTACAGAGATAATTAGTAGGGCATATAAAATATTGCATGATAACTATAAGAATCAATCAGAGGAGATTAGAAAAGATTGTGAAGAGAGGCTGGAAAAGCAATTTACAAGAAAACAGTAAGAAGACATATGTATGGTTCACACGTCTGCAACCAAGTCCAGAACGTTTAGGATATTTGCTTAGAAGTGTTTTCGTAGGTATTTGTATATCCCAAGTAGACTTCAGAGAATTTTTCCTCAGGTAGACAGCAAATGTTGGAGGTGTCATGGAGAAGAAAGAGGTAACTGGGAATATATGTTTTGGGAGTGTAATGAGTTGGAAGATTTTAAAAATTCCCTGTGGAGTACTCTATCAGAAATATTGGGTGAGCAAATGGCTGTAAGTAAGGAAATTACTCTTCTGAGCTGGGATAAAGGATCTGAATTGCCTAGACACAGTAAGAACTTATTAAGTGTAATTCTTTTGGGTGCCAAAAAAGCAATTACTAGGAAATGAAAAACAAAGCCTACACCAACTGTATTTGAGGTATTGAATATTAAAAAAAGAGATAAAAGAATGAGAAGATGGATCTTTAGAAAAGGGAAGGAGCAAATTACATGGAAGTAAATGGAAATTGTGGGAGCAATACATGCAGAATATTGTTTAGGAGTAGTAGTAGTGAGGTTTAAGGGAAGGCAGGAATTCAGCATTTTTTTGTAATGTTGGACTGATGAGAGTAGAAAAGAAAATATGTGTGATGTATACTGTATTTTAATGGAAAAATGTTAAAATGACTTGATTTCTTTTCTGTTGATGTATGTTTGCCTATGTCTTAAGTGACAAAGTAATAAAGGTGTTATAAAAACAAAAAAAGAATAAGTCCTCGTGGCACTATCCAAGGCCGAGAACACTACTTCTTTAGAAACCAGATAACATATTGGGTGCCTACAGGTTTGCCTGAAACATGATTTTGTCAGACCCCATGCAGAGGTCATTCAGTATCAGGCTCCAAACAGGCTTCATGCCATATGAATTGAGTACAGCAACAACTATCTCCTTGCACAAATGTGGGGTGTCTATGGATCCATATAATTGTAGACCCATAAACCTGACCAGCCTCATCTTTAAGGCTATGGAAAGGATCGTTATGGAATTAACAAAGAAGGACTTAGGTTGTCTACAAACTCTCAGTCCAAGCTAGTTTGGATTCATCAAGGGCAAATTCTGCCTGCTTAACATAGCTGACTTCTTTAAAAAAGGTTTCTGAAACAATGGATGAGGGCAAGTCAGTACACACTGCATACATAGGCCTTGCAAAGGCATTCAACACCATCCCATACTCAGGTATCATAAATACACTGTCCCAGCTAAA
Organism: Protopterus annectens; assembly: GCF_019279795.1. Classification (NCBI taxonomy): domain Eukaryota; kingdom Metazoa; phylum Chordata; order Ceratodontiformes; family Protopteridae; genus Protopterus; species Protopterus annectens. Next base: position 1,229,490,356 of record NC_056729.1, on the reverse strand, counting down.
TTTAAATCCATATGGAACTCATGGACAGCAAATTTGCTCAAAATAAAACCCAGGAGGTTAGGGTGGTGTCTCTAACTTTACCAAAAGATCTATCACTAATGGTGTACCTCAGGGTTCATTCCTTGGGCCACTCCGCTTTTGCATTTACTTCTGAGAGGTCAAAGTAAATATTAAGGTTTTATGGCTGCACACATTTACAGATAACTTTAAACTTGTGTCATCATAAACTTCAGAAAGGACACCAAAATCACCCAAGAGGGCCTCTCCAAAGCCAATAGCTGGTGTCAAAACAATGGCCTAAACCTGATACTAAGAAATGTATAATCGGATCCTTCAGCAAGCATGACTTCCATCATAAATGCCACATTGACAACACACTTTGAAATTTGATCCCATAGTCAGTGATCTGGGAACCTATGCTAACAATGAACTGTCTTTTTATCACCATGTATCCACTATTGTAAGGAAGTCCTTTTTTATTTCACATGTATGGTGTTGAGGTCCAGGGATGTAATCTTCCCACTGTACTTGGCAATTCATTAGGCTTATCATTGAGTATACTGGCCCTTTCAGTGTGTACTTGTCTAAACACTTGTCACAAGAGAAACAACCACAATGCTTCCTCACTAAGAAAATCAAGGCCTAAATCATAAAAAACTATGCAAACCATCTCAAACCCTTAATCTTCATCTTGGTATCATTCAGGTCGCTGGGAAGCAACCTTTGCCTCTGCAAACTCAACAGACTATCCTGTTAGACCTATTACAAATTATTAGTCCAGTGGTGACATAAACACCCACACAAGGGATCCCAATCTCTTCTGCAACATAAATAGAACATGTTGGAAGGATATGTATATATGTATCACAGAGAATTCTGCTTCTATGGAATCATCTTCAATTCCAGATAAAGTAAAGTTCTTCTGTTAATCTATTCATATGTAATTTGGATGAAGGATGGATAACTACATATCCCCCCCCCAGTTTAGCACCCTTATCCCTCATGGATAGGGGCAACATGTTAATGTCCAAAGATATCCTTGCTTTGCCTATCTCTGTGTTATTTGTACATAAAATGTAAGGACTGAAAACAATCATTGGAATGTAAAGATATGCTCCTTAAGATCCTCACAGATGTTTAGCTGAGTAATTATGTATGAACCCATAGCCGGCCTTAGGCATAGGCCAACTAGGCTGTCGACTAGGGCACCACTCTAGCAAGGGTGCTTTTCCAGTAAACTAGATGGTGTAAATATACCAGGATGGGGCACAAGGTGGTGTGGGGGGGGGCACTGTGGAACCCTTTTGCCTAGGGCACCACTTGACTCAAGGCCGACCCTGTATGTACCTATGTGATATTAGACTGCAGAGGGAATTGGGAGCCTGCCAAAGCTGAAATTTTAGTTATGAATCACATCATGGTCAGTCAATACTTAAGAGACATTACAGTGGAGACTGACCACTTAAACGAAAACATCATCAATAAAAACTGACAAGTTGAATAGCAGTAGCTGTCATTTTGGTAGGTATGGAATGATAAAAAAAACAGTGAAAGGAGAATTAGGAATTATTTTACTTATTTTATTTTTATTTTTACATTTGTCTACTGGGAAAGTCTGGAATGAAGTCAATTTTCAGCCAAGGCCCGGGGAGAAATCCTCCAGATGCATGTCTTTGTTGAATGCAGCTAGACAGTGAGCACTGATTACTGAAAAATTAAAAATTGGAGGTGATTGTCATTCAAGAGTTCAATTTCAGCAAACATTAAATGAAGAATTAGTTCTCTGACCTACTGCAGGAAAAGGAATATTGGAAACAATTTAGAGTTTGATACAAAATTCTGCCTTCATTTTCTTCTCTCACACAACATACGTTGGAGAACTAGGATGGCTAGTTCTGCCAAGAAGGATAAAGCAGTCTTATTTAAATGCAACATTTTGCACAAAAGCTGCATAATCAATAGCTGTTAACCAGTCATTGTTTGTAAAAGCTGCATGATACACAGGTGCAGGCTATCATTTTTTCCTTTAGGTACATGATTGTACAGTCATATCCACATCACTGTCTATAGCATGCTTCTTTTTTAGGCCCCTTCTACTGGTTTAAAGTGGTTTGTGAACTGCTGCAAGCCCCTGCATTCAACCTTTAGTAACACGAGTTCCTTATGTCACTTAACTACTGCACACATGCTGAATGCTAAGCATATAACATTTTCTTTTGCCCTTCAGTTAGCAGGAATAAGAGAACAATAACAAAAATAATGAAAATATGGAAGGGAAAAATAGAGATAAAGAGAAAAGAAAGAAGAAGAAGAATAATACAGGAAGGAAAGGAGATGGACAGATAAATACAAGGGAGTAAAGAGATTAATAGAAGAAAGGCAGATGAAGTTAAAAGGGAAATAATCAGAAAATGATAAGGGATGAAACTGATATTTTTCTGGACATATGTAGTAAGGAAACGAAGAGAATATCCCACAAGTGAATATTTCAGATGTGAACACTGAAAAAGTTTGGGTCAAAGAAACAGAAATATTGGAAAATGAGCTGTTTTTAGAAGATAAGTAAGTAGTATGTAATTTAGAAGGACTAGAAAGGAGACTTTTTGGAAAAATTGACTAATCTCAATCTTAGCAACAGAATTGGAGGGAAAGAATTAATGTGATTGATGAAATTTGGAGAAGACACCATTAACTGGAAATTAAGGTATGCAGCTAGAATAGCCAGGGACATAGCTCATATCAATGGCCACCAGACTAAATGGGTGTATTGTATTTGAAATAAAGGAGGAAGAAATGATGGGGAACCAGAGAGAAGAAGGTTGAATTAGGGTGGGAGAATCAGAGAGAAACAGAAACCATAGAATGGCTAGGGAAGATAAATGACAGGAAACAAACAAATGCTCTATCTTCAAGTTGCTTTAAACTGAACATGAGATACCCATAAGATTAAAAAAAACACTAGTCTGCTTCTTGGAAGTAATTTCTAAAGAAAACAAATTGTAGTAGCTGCATTTAGATGGTAAAAAGAGTGATGGTAAACAGATTGTCGGTTACAGAGTTATAGATTTAAAGGAATAAAATTTATTAGCCCAGTTGTCTAAAATAATTGTATTTATTTTCTTTAACCAGATGGGATTTCAACATTTTCTTAAATTGCAAGGGTCTGTCTGCAGCAGCAATTACTTTTGGTAGTGAACTACAAGAGGCTAGTTGTATTGTTTCTATAGTTTCTTCATCTCTGGTTAAATCCAATCAGAAATTAACAATCGTTGTCTTTAGGGTATATAAACCCACCACAACAAACTGTGGTAAATTCAAGGACATTAAAAAGATAATTGGGCTCTAACAAATATTGATACGCTCCCATAATTTCCAATAGGTCTGAATGTGTTGTAGGTAGAGTGCTGCCTTTACACTGAAACCATGTTTGTGTTACAATGCAGATATGGATGTCTTTGAGCTGCAGGACAGCCTCAAGATGTGAAAATTTCTAATTACGACTTTTGGCATTGAGCAGAGCAACTTTGATGTGGTCTAGACAGGAATCTAACGCAAGCCTTTTTTTTTTTTTTTTACATTGGAACGTTCAGAAGGTAGACTTTGCCTAAAATGGGTACTCTGGGGGCAACAAGAGCTTTTGCCAGTATACAGAATCCATGGAATGAAAGGAGCTGCTATCCTTGGTAGTAAGATGAGCTGTCAATCTCATGTCAAGATGACACAAACTGGATCCCCCTAGTATGACACAAGCTACTTAGCCACTTGTTAAAGCCAGTTATCTTCTGTTTGTATCTGAGCATCATTCTAGTGAGGGTAGGATTGTACTTAAGGCTACTGTCTTACGTGACACATGCATAACAAGCTATGTCTCTCTGTATGTCCTTCTGGGTTATGCGATTCATGTCATTTTTATTTGGACATGCAGACTCTGACTGTGGAAGGCTTGCAGTATGTGGACTGATGGCTTACTAAGTTATGTGAGTATGGTGGAGCTGGGTTAGCAGGCTGCTGCTGAGGCTCATTTATCATGATTGAAGGCCTTGGCACAGATCACAATTATAGTATCAAGAGAGGCTGAGATGCCACCAGTAGTATAACTGCAGGTTGTCTCAGATGTCACATGCCACACACCTGAAGGCATGATCACCACCAGTAGAATAAAGAGAAATTGGTTTGGATGTCATAAAACACATGCTTCAAAGGTGCCACACATTGCTGCTTCTAGGATGACAGAGAATACTGCTTCAAAATTAGTCAATAGGCTTGGATGCTACACAATGATTGCTTCTAGGATTTATCAGACATGGGTGCTACATACTTGGATGTAGCCAAATATACTTAGTGTGATTAATTAGCCTAAATACAAAAGAAAATGTAGAAATTAATGCCTGATGATGGCTATGAACAGGTCTGGGAAGCAGCAAGTTTCTATTATTATATGTGCCATAAATGTCTAGAAAAAAGAAAGCTAGTAGTGTACACAAATGGGGGAAGAGTGGGTATAAATATAGGATCATGGACACAAGGAAAAAAGTTAATTTACAAAAAAAAAATGGCAAAAATAATGAAGGTGGTAGAGAAGAAGAAAGGCACTACAAAAATGGGGACATTAATGGCACTTACACAGGAAAATCTTCAGATACAGGAAATTCCCTGATTGATGGGTAGTTACAGTTGAACTATTTCAAAGAGAGTCCTGGATTAGGAATATGAGAAAATATAAAAATAAGAATAAGGATCTGCAAAATCAATGTCATGGTCTGGAAACTCTGATAACTATTTAGAGGTTTGAAGAGTCTATTAGACAATGAAAGTTATATACTGAATATGAGAAGAAATAGATGTAATAGTGTATCAGACTGAACAATATCTATGAAATATGCATTTTCCTAAATCCTGGAAGTTGGATAATAGTGTCTATGTATTAAAAAATGAAATATAAGGAACCTTAAGATTTATTATCATATTACATTACTTCATAATCCTTTAATTTTTTTCCTAGTTTGATTCTGGATAACTTGAAGATACAGATGGGAGCAGATATGTACATAAGCATTACGATGCTTTTAGACCAAATAGATCAACTTTAGAAACTTCTCTTGTATTTGATCCAATTCTAGAGAAATGTGTCACCATCGGGACACAAAATTATACTATTTTCTCATACTCTGATACTGCATTCAATTCAGTGAACAAGAGAAAGCTGGCATAACAGAAAATATAATTCTGATTATTTGGATACAGGCGAGGAGAGTGTGTTGAGCAGATGGAAAGAGTACTTTGAGGGATTGATGAATAAAGAGAATGAGAGGAGAGAAGGTTGGATGATGTGCGGATAGTGAATCATGAAGTGCAGTGGATTAGCAAGGAGGAAGTAAGGATAGCTATGAAGAGGATGAAGAACGGAAAGGCTGTTGGTCCAGATGACATACCTCAGAAGCAAGGAGGTGTTTAGGTGAAATGGCAGTGGAGTTTTTAACTAGGTTGTTTAATGAAATCTTGGAAAGTGAGAGGATGCCTGAGGAATGGAAAAAAAGTGTTTTGGTACCGATTTTTAAGAATAAGGGTGATGTGCAGAGCTGTACTAACTACAGAGGGATTAAACTGATCAGTCACAGCATGAAGTTATGTGAAAGAGTAGTGGAAGCTAGGTTAAGAAGGGAGGTGATGATTAGTGATCAGCAGTATGGTTTCATGCCAGGAAAGAGCACTACAGATGCGATGTTTGCTCTGAGAGTGTTGGTGGAGAAATACAGAGAAGATCAGAAGGAGTTGCATTGTGTTTTTGTGGATTTAGAGAAAGCATTGTCTGATTTCATCTCTCAACCTGTCCATCACCACTGCAAATAAGAAAGGACTCAGAGCTGATCCTTGATGTAATCCCACCTCCACCTTAAACGGATCTGTCACTCCCACTGCAGTCCTTACCACTGTCATACTACCCTCGTACATACCCTGTACCACTCTTACATACTTCTCTGCCACTCCCGACTTCCTCATACAATACCACAACTCTTCTCTAGGCACCCTGTCATATGCTTTTTCCAAGTCTACAAAGACACAATGCAACTTCTTCTGACCTTCTCTGTATTTCTCCAATAACATCGCATCTGTAGTGCTCTTTCCTGGCATGAAACCATACTGCTGATCACTAATCATCACCTCCCTTCTTAACCTAGCTTCTACTACTCTCTCCCATAACTTCAAGCTGTGACTGATCAATTTTATCCCTCTGTAGTTACTGCAGCTCTGCACATCACCCTTATTCTTAAAGATAGGTACCAAAACACTTTTTCTCCACTCTTCAGGCATCCTCTGACTTTCCAAAATTTCATTAAACAATCTAGTTAAAAATTCCACTGCCATTTCTCCTAAGCACCTCCATGCTTCCATTGGGATGTCATCTGGGTCAACAGCCTTTCCATTCTTCATCCTTGTCATAGCTGTCCTTACTTCCTCCTTGCTAATCTGTTTCACTTCCTGATTCACTATCCCCACATCATCCAACCTTCTCTCTCTCTCATTCTCTTCATTCATCAGCCTCTCAAAATACTCTTTCCACCTACTCAACACACTCTCCTCTCTTGTGAGTACCTTTCCCTCACTATCCTTTATCACCCTTACTTGCTGCACATCTTTCCCAGCTCTGTCCCTCTGGCTAGCCAATCAGTACAGGTCCTTTTCTCCCTCTTTAGTGTCCAATCTCTCATACAACTCTCCATAAGCCTTATCCTTAGCTTTTGCCACCTCTCTCTTTGCCATGTGCCTCATCTCCTTATACTCATGTCTACTTTCTTCATCTCTTTGACAATCCCACTTCTTCTTCACCAGCCTTTTCCTCTGTATACTCTCCTGTACTTCCTCATTCCACCACCAGGTCTCCTTGTCCTCCTTCCTCTGTCCAGATGTCACACCAAGCACCTTTCTAGCAGTCTCCCTTACTAGTTCTGCTGTAGTTACCCAGCTATTCTGTAACTCTCCACTGCCTCCCAGTGCCTGTCTTAACTCTTCCCTAAACTCCACTTCACAATCACCCTTTTTTAACTTCCACCATTTAATCCTTAGCACTGCTTTCACACTCCTCCTCCTTTTCTTGATCACCAACGTTATCCTACAGCCCACCATTCTATGCTGCTTAACTACACTTTCCCCTGCCACCACTTTACAGTCTCCAATCTCCTTCAGACTGGCCCTCCTACATAGGATATAATCCACCTGTGTGCATCTTCCTCCACTCTTGTACGTCACCCTATGCTCCTCCCTCTTCTTAAAATACGTATTCACCACAGCCATGCCCATCCTTTTTGCAAAATCCACAATCATCTGACCTTCTGCATTCCTCTCCTTAACACCATACCTACCCATCAATTCCTCATCCCCTCTGTTAACTTCACCAACATGCCCATTAAAGTCCGCTCCAATCACTAGTCTCTCACCCTTGGGTACACTCACCACAACTTCATCCAACTCACTCCAAAATTTCTCTTTCTCATCCATCGCACACCCAACTTGTGGAGCATATGCACTAACAACATTCATCATTACACCATCAATTTCGAGCTTCATAAACATCACTCTGTCAGACACTCTCTTCATGTCTAAAACACTCTTGGCATATTGTTCCTTTAGTATAACCCCTACCCCATTTCTCCTGCCATCCACACCATGATAGAACAATTTGAACCCGTTTCCTAAACACCTGGCCTTACTTCCCTTCCATCTGGTCTCTTGCACGCACAATATATCAGCCTTCCTTCTCTCCATCATATCAGCTAGCTCTCTTCCTATACCAGTCATACTGCCAACATTCAAAGTTTCTACCCTCACTGCTACACTCCTAACCTTCCTCCTCTCTTCCTGCCTTCGGGCATGCCTTTGCCCTCCTCTTCTCCTTCAGCCAACAGTAGCCCAATTTCGGCCAGCACCCTGTTGGCTAACAGTACTGGTGGCAGTCGTTGTTAACCCGGGCCTCGACCGATCCGGTATGGAAATATGAAATTTTCGCGCCATAAGTTATATGGCAGAATTTTTACGCCGGATGCCCTTCCTGACGCAACCCTCCCCATTTATCCGGGCTTGGGACCGGCACAAAGAAATGCACTGGCTTGTGCATCCCCAGTGGCTATGATCCTATATATATATAGATATATATATAGATATATTTATTTACTTTATTTTACATGTGTTGACAGGGATAGTCCGACTGGATACATGTCTATTTTCAGAGGAGGCCCGGGGAGAAAAGCTCCACTAATGACTTTAAGAACAGTTACACACTTATTATAACAATAAACTTTTTGAACATGTATACATATTGAAATTCATTGTTACAGATAAACATGTTGTTTTCTTCAGCATTATACAAAAATAGAGAGTTACTTTTTTCAAACTGGAAAAAACAATATAGAGTTGAATAAAAGACCTGTATATGACATGATTATATTGTATGTGTTAGTCAGGATTAGCACAATGGCAAAGCCATCTAGTTTTTAGATACTGTTTTAGGCTTTTCTTGAATTGGGTTAGAATAGGCATGGAAGTAAGTTCAGCAGGAAGTGAGTTCCAGGCTTTGCCAACAGAGTTAGCATAGAGGGAATCTCCAGCTGAGTTGTTGGTACTGATTGTTTGAACTAGAATTTTGCTGGATGAGTGTAGCACTTTAAGGTTACTGTAAGGGGTGATAATGTTTGTCAGTACAAGAGTGTTTTCTGGGTGATATAAAATTATAATATATATATATATATATATATATATATATATATGTATATATATTTATAGATGGATCTACCTGAGAACAACAAAAGCTCTAAACGCCGAGAATGAAAACACCGACACTGGAAGACCGACAACGGAAATAATCGACAGTTCGAAATCCCGATGCTGAAACACCGACATGCAAAACGAGCACGACTGTGTAAGTATGGGATAGTGACGGACTTTAGGGTTAGGGTGCGGGTAAGGTAAGTGTACGATAGTGACAGACTTTAGGGTTACAGTGCGGGTAAGGTAAGTGTGCGATAGTGACGGACCTCAGGGTTAGGGTTTAGGTTAAGGTTAGTGCATAGATAGTTGTGTATGTAAGATTTAGTGTAGGTTTGTAAGGTATTTGGTGTGCTTGTGTTTTGTGTGTGTGTGTGTGTGTGTGTGTGTGTGTGTGGGTTTCTCGGAAAAGGAATTTGTTTTGTTTTGTTGACTGTCGGGATTGTGGATTGTCGGGCATGTGAACTTTCATGTTTTTGAACTTTCGGTTTTCTGGTGTCGGTGATCTCGTTGTCGGTGTTTTTGCTTGTTGGTGTTATCAGGTAGATCCATATAGATAGATAGATAGATAAATGTGTGTGTGTGTGTGTGTGTGTGTGTGTGTGTGTGTGTGTGTATATATATATATATATATATTTATACTTACACATAAATATATATATATATATATATATATGTATATATATATATATATATATATATATATATATATATATATATATGTGTATGTGTGTGTGTGTGTATAATTTGGTTCCTTATCTTGACAAAAAAATAAAAAGTAACAACAAAAAAATAAAAATTGTTCTTTTCATCTAAAACTAATTTTGTAGAAACTACATTTCATTGAGCATGGTTAGTGGTATAGAAAAAGACTGCTGGTGTGGTTTTGGAACACAGGAATTACAGTCCTCTGATTTGTTGTACCACCATCTCTAGAAGTTTATGTATACACACCAGCAGTGATTCAGTGTATGAGGAGCATTCTCTTTTTTCCAGGTTGAGTGACTGGAGTTAGTATTGTAAACAATATTGAAAAGGCAACAGACAGAAAATCTGGCTATACAGATTATATTTGTTCCAAATCACAACTCATGAGGGGGAACCAACATTTTCTAACATGATCCCAGAGAAATATTACTTAAACCTATATGATTGGATGGGAAATGGGAAATTCACCCCAGGGATCACTTCTGTGGCTCTGCTCGACAGGGACACAGGAAAATAATTTTCTTGGGGGTGAAAGCCAGGGTACATTTTTTGGCTAGGCTTATATAGGCCCTAGGGTCAGTAGCCTAGTACCTACCTATTAACCTATGAACCTATGAACCTAGGACAACCCTGTTATACTTTAAAGACATTGGTTATAGTATGAGGTACACATGGTATGATACAACTTTAACCAATCAGAATCTTACAACTATTCATGTTGTTCACGTGAAAGGTACAGGCATGTGAGCATATCATTGTTCTTTCACTAAATAAGGAAAGCTGAATCCACTCACATTTTAGACGTTGCTGATAAAGCTTTATTAGGATATGTTATAGCCTAGGCCCCTTTGACATTTTCATGTTACTGCCTGGTGCTATCTCCAAGCAGTAACACAGCTATAGAATTTGTCTTTAAAAATCAGGAGTACACTGAAATACATCTTAAACACAGAACTACAGAATATAAGAATATCTTTTTCCTTTAATGTGTTTTTTTTAATTCCCTTACAGTATGTTTATGTTGGGGTGGGGTGCGGGGGGACTTGCCCACCTAAAAAAGTGATTTGTGAGGTGTATTTAGTGTAAATTAATTTTTAGTGAAATATATTTCAATGACATGAGTTTTCAGC